>NW_016108219.1:175318-200938 GCF_001604975.1 Cebus imitator | reverse complement strand
GTCATACTCAGCTGCAGGCATGACTGTTGTTCCTTTATTTACTCTCTGTTGAGTAGCTAAGATGGCCCATTGAAAACTGAGCAGCTCCTGTCTCTCTGTCCTTATCTTTATGTCTCTCCTATTTCTCTCACCTCCTCAACGATTCCATTCCCCATCATGGCTGCAAGGAATCTCAAAGAAGAAACCAGAAGCCAGCTCTGATTTGACATTTCTCTGGAAGAGTTGGTAGATAGCATGGTGTGTGTCCCAAAGATGGACATATGTTTTCCTTTTCAAGGATTTGGGATAAGAAATAATCAAGGAAGACATTCCTTCATTAAGCTAAGAAAGTGGTAGCCTGGAGCCAAATATATCTTCTGATTTTATAGATGCATAAACTTGCAAAAGCTTAATGAAAAGGAACTTAAAGGGAGATTATCAAATTGCTTTTAGGCTCCCTGCTTGATTACTTTTAGGTACTGAGTACATGTACCAATTTGTGTGACTGATTTAATGGTTTCCTTTTAGGACATTGTTAATCATAATAATTATAATAACATATTTGTGTAGTTTGTTCAGTTTCTAAAGCATTTTTATATCCATTACCTTATTAGATCTTCACAACAAACTTGGGAAGACATGCTTGCCAGAAGAACGATCTTTTTGCTGGGAAGGTCATCTTCTTTGAATGTGCAACTTCAAGAAAGGATACATGAGGAAGGTTGAGGGAGGAAGGGGACACCAAGCCAGCAGGTCACCTGAATTCCCAGGGGCTGGGCAGATGCCACCCTGCCCCTCCACATCCATTGGTGGGTGGTGGGGCATACTCAGCCTTGACTTAATTTAGTAAAGCATCTCTTAAACCCCACTGAATCACTCTGCTGAACAAAGGGTCATGCCCAACAAGCCAGTCCTGGATCTGCCACGTTTCTGCCTGAGTGGGCAACAGTGGGCGCTTCCTTATTTCACCCACTGAGATTATTCTCTGCATCATTTTTATTATTAATTGTAAGTGCTTCCTCAGCAAGTGTTCCAGCTCTGCCAGATTTTAGCTAAGAATTTACAGCTGAATTCCTCCAGAGTCCTGGGGGTAAGGCTGATGGTGATTGGTACAATTCCATTGTTTTTCTTTCTTGTATCCAGGAGTAATGTAACCCGGAATCTCTATGTGACCTGCAATTATTAGCCATGAAACACCAAAACTGTGCTTGTTCCCCATGCCTCTGTAGGTACTGCAGTACAGTACATCCCCTCTTACACAGCCCTATGACAGACACAGGGCAACAACTGTTATTTCTTATTTGTAAATGGGAAAATTATGATAAGAGGTTATATAACTTGCACATAGCCAATTTGGTGGAACCAGGAGCAGTTGTCACATCTTCTAGCTTCCAAATCTTTTCCACTATATATAGAATATGATTTGGTACCATTTTCTCTCCCCCCACCTTTGAAAGTCTTCAGAAACAGAAAATGTTCTGATAATTTTTTTCCAAAAAATTTCCCATTATTTGCCATTTCATAAAACCATTTCAGCTGTGCTTTAAGATTGTTGAGAGTCAATGTAAGTGTGTTTATTATTGGGCCTTTTTCCCAGTCCATAACCCATTCTCTGAGAACTGTCTCCCCATGCACAGGGATGAATCCCCATAGCCATGCCATAGCACATGAATTTACCTTATCATGGTATATGAGTCTGTTCTCATGCCACTAATAAAGACATACCAGAGACTGGGTAATTTATAAAGTAAAAAGGTTTTATTTACTGACAGTTCCACATGAGGAGGCCTCACAATCACGGTGGAAGGCAAGGAGGAGCAAAGTCATGTCTTACATGGCAGCAGGCAAGAAAGTGTGTGCAGCAGAACTCCGCTTTATAAACCCATCAGAGCTTATGAGATGCATTAACTTTCATGAGAACAGCAAGGGAAAGACCCAGCCCCATGATTCAATTACCTTCCACCTGGTCCCTCCCATGACCTGTGGAAATTATAGGAGCTACAATTCAAAATGAGATTTGGGCGGGGACACAGCCAAACCATATCACATGGTTGTTGAGAAAACAGAGGAACTTAAATAGTGTGGAGCAAATGGTTTCTTTTGGAAATTTGGAATTGGAATGAATAGTTTATTCAGTTTTATGGCATATTTGAACTGAGGACAATTAAACTTGGGCTGTGGCCACCATGTTTGACCATGTAAACATTAAGCAGATGCTGGAGTGAGGACACAAAAGTGGAACACTGCAAGGAGAGAGTTAAGAAACCATGCGGCACTGGAGGACGGGAGAGAGACAGGCAGCAAGAGCTGGTTTCTTAACTGCTTTTCAGTTCCTGACTCCAGATACGCAAGCAGCCCAGCCCCTGTGTAATTCCTGCCCTTCCATTCCTGTTTTTTCTCAAGTTAGGTTAAAGAGAGTTTCTGATACTTGTCACTCAAACAGCTTCAACTTGGGTGTTCTGGAAATGACTTTCTTGAATTAGTCACCTCCAAGCATTCTCACTGTGGGCTAGATAGAGGAAATATTCTGCGCCAGCCATTGCCACAGCTATGCACGCCCTCAGCTGAACACATCCCTGGATGAATGTGTCCCGAGCCTCCCCAAGTGTACCCATCTCGAGGCTCCTCCCTAGTCAGCCGTGTGGCCGGTGACTGTATTCCTCAGATGTTCCTGCCCTCCCCCTTTCCCTCATCCTGAAGCTCCTCATAAAGAGGGCAGCCTCCAGCCTGATACTTGGATACTTTATCCTCCAGACACTCAGCGGTCATTACCTTGTGCTGCTGCATGCCTATTTCCTTTTTCTTTTGTAGTCGCTGGGTTGCTCATTGTTTGCTAATGACTAGTTGGCAGGCAGAGAGAAGTGGCAGCCAGCCTGGCCTTCAGACTGGAAAGACGCACGTTTTCTAGAGAGTGAAAACATTATTTGATAAGAAGCACGTTCCAGCACTGAATATTTTTCTTTCAAAGTCCTGCTGGGCTCCTTCTGTCTCCAAATGCCTGCACTTTCCTTTGTCACTTCCTCCCATCTCCCTCCCAGATGGAGACTGGCAGGGCCACCTTATCTGGGGTTAGGGCTCCTCAAAGGCAGATGTAGGTTCCAGGGTAGACTCTAATATGATCTCTGGAAGGTAAAATATTAGGGTGGTTACATTCATAAGAAAATAGTGGGCTTCCATTTGGAGACCTTTGGTACCCTTTCTGATTTTTCTAAAGACAGCCAGTAATTAGCAATGAATATAGGCTCTTTCTGACATCTACACAAAAACAAATCTCCTAAGCCTTTAGAATGAACTTACCCTTGTCTTAGATTGAATGTTCCAGAGAGGGATGGGACTCTTGATACGATTTCTTGTCACCTTTCTGCTTACCTGGGGAATGGTCCACTCACCTAACTCCTCCAGAGCTCCTAAAAGCTGGGCAGCTGGGATCAGCCCTCTGAGGCCAGAGCTTGCCCTGTCGCTAGGGAGAATAATGCTGAAACTTTGATAATAATGCTGATTATTTGTTTATCACTCACTATATACCAAGCTGTCTTCAAAAACCAGGTCAAAACGCCGCTCAGGTATGCATAGTTATCTAAATGCTTCTCAGCCAGAAGAGGGCGTTGCATTCCTGATTTTTTTTTTCCCCCTTTAAACTAAATAGAAAGCTCTAGGAGAACAAATGACTTTTAGATCCACGCTGTTTTTTATGCGTAAATAACAACACAACAACAAAAGGTTCATCTGTTGAACACAAGTATTCAAAAGAAATATTAGTAAATGCAAACCAGGCGGCTGGCATAGAACACTGCTCAGGGTACAAGGGTCCAATGGCTTTTGGTGATCATATTTCTTATGCTGCTTGCACAGGTTCGAAATGAAGTGACAAAAAAAATCCTGCAAGGGCCTCTTGCTAGTGAGGAGCAGTGGGTAATATATTTGTTTGTACTATGGGATTGCAGTTCTACTAGAAGGAACACTTGACATTCTGATGAGTGCCTCCAGGGAGAAAATGTAGTAACTTCAGAACTTAGTTTTAATTATACTAAGGAGATTACATTATTCAAAAGCATCCCACCGGTAAGGTGCAACATTTCCTGAAACAGTTTAGTGGAAAATGCCACATTAATCAGTTCAATATTTCACTCAGAAGGCTTAATGATGGGAGAAGTTTAAAGTACCATGGCACGATAATGCAGAAGGAAAGAAAAAAAAAGGATATTCACTTTGAGGAAAGGCTGAAATAGTTGTGAGTCCCTCTTGTGTCTTTCCCCATTAAAAACTGGCTGGCTGTGCTAGCAACCAAGCAGGGATCAATATGCGGTACCCCACCATTCCCGAAACACAAGGACCCGGGAAGGGCAACCAGCACAAGGTGAGAGAGGAAGTACGTTATGTTCAGCCCAGCTGTTCTCATCTGCCCTGCAGTTTACTTCTGTGCTACTCTTAATCAATCCAGCTTGGTAATATTTAGCTGCTCTTTTCCTCCTCATCCAGACAGACAGAACACGTTTGTAAATGTATGGTATTTGACACTAGAGGGAGATGGGCAAAATGCGAATCCTGAGCAGCCTGTCTTCTTCCCATTCTTCCCCCTAACTCATAGTCGATAACCATTTTCAGCTTGCAAAAAAATTGAACAAGAATCTGGCTTGAAAGTCAGAAAGGTCTGTACTTACCAGAGAGACTCTCACCTGAAAGGTGGCCAGCACACATGGGCATATTGAGATGCTGAAAGACTGAGGATGGAGTTGGGAAATTCAATCCAGATCTTAATGTGGGTAAATATACAAATCAGCCTTATGGCTAGTCAAAATACAGAAACAAACAACTGAAAACAACTAATCAAAATCTATTGTCTTCATGGGGCAGTAGTCCAGCAACTCTTTGCAAACACCTGTAGAGGCATAGTGGCCCCATGGCTGAAGCCAGTATGGAGCACTGGCAAGGGGACAGAAACCATCTCTGTGTGCATGTTTGTTAACATTTTTTATCCAAATGTCAGTTTAATTTCTCTTTAGGTCTCACCACGATGAAGCTGAAGTGCCTTGAATTAACAATGAAAAATCAAGACTAAAATAGCATAGCTAAATTGTCTAGCATGTATGCCATGTGGTATTTCCCTGCCTTGTTTTCTTTTCTCTGTTTTCTTCGTAAATGTTCTAACAGATTTTTACTACATGTGTGCTGTGGGCTCCCGCCTGCTTTTATGCGTCAGAATCACCTTTGTGTTTACCTTTAAAGCTCTCTGCTTCTTCCATGTTACTTTTCTTCCTTCTGCAAGTCACCTTGTTTCTTTCCCCAAAGCAGGTCCCTGTGTGGCTTTACTCTCTGTGCACTTCTTTCTGCACACATCCTTCTAGGCAGCTTTCTCCATTGAAGAAGTCTAACCTTCGTGCTCTCTGAAATATGAGCTTACTGTTCCTGACTCAGGAATCCCCAGCCTTTTTGTGGCAGCATCATCACATTCTTGCCCTGTTCTTATTTTGCTTCTGAGATGATAGCAAAGTGATTTAATATATATTAATTAAAAAAATAGTGAATCTGAATTTTGTTTTGCAATGGGCAGAAAAGCCCATGCGATTTTAACAACACCCCAGGGAAACCAATAAGTATGATTTCACCATTCAAATAACTATGTTGATGCTCTGATGTCAAGGCTAATACACAACACATGTGCTTGAAGGAAATTTAAGCAGCAGTGTTCTATCTCCTAGTCAGGGGCTTCTACCACTGTCTTGGTGTTCTTGGAAAGTCATAGATGGATATTGAATGTTACTTTTTTTTGAGACAGAGTCTTGCTCTGTCACCTAGGCCAGAGTACAGTGGTGTGATCTCGGCTCATTGCAACCTCTGACTCCCGGGTTCAAGCGATTCTCCTGCCTCAGCCTCTTAAGGAGCTGAGACTACAGGTGCACACCACCATGCCTGGTTAATTTTTGTATTTTTTTTTTTTAAGTAGAGACAGGGCTTTGCCCTGTTGGCTAGGCTGGTCTCGAACTCGTCGCCTCAAAACATCTGCCCACCTTGGCCTCCCAAAGTGCCAGGATTACAGGTGTGTGACACCGTGCCCTGCCGATGTTACTATTTTATGTTATTTTATTTACTATCACACAGAATCATTTGTCAGGTTATGGGCTAATTCTTCAAATTCAATTGAATGGCTTTGATAAGCTCCTCATTGTCCCTTCTTGTAAGCACTGGGATCTGGACCTGATGCAGCAGCAAGGATTCTGAAACCCAGAGGGTTATCATCTACTTTCTTGTCTTGAATGTTATTTTCTAGTTTTAGGATTCCAGATGCTGTTCTACTCTTTTAATGTGATTGACTGCATCTTTGGATTTTTAATGGAATGAGTTTTCTAAGCATCATACCCATACCCTAGTCTTAACAAAAGGGGTGGAAGTGTGGGACATAGTATTATCAGAAAATCAGAAAACAGTACTAAACATTGAATCACCTAGGAATTGTGAGAGACAGTGGCAGGCTATCGTCAAACTGACTTGAAATATTGAGTGTTCATTAACTGTTACAAATATAATTATACTGCACACATTGACATGAAGACTTTGTGGGTGTAAAGTAGCTGACTTTTCATTTGACACGAAGATTCTAGTGGCAGAAAAAGGTAAAGGACACCTCATCTATCCATACCCTATGCAAGAGAGGGCCTGGGTTTTAATTCTGTAATTGTCTTTCCCAAGTCCCTATTCCACAATTACCTTTTATGACTTTATGAATCGTGGCTGGCTTTGACATGAACTGGTGCTGGCTGCTGGCCTGACCTCCTCCTGTGCTGATAATCTCTTCTCTTATTATTTTTTCATCACTTATGATGTGGTTTCACTATCACCATAATAATAATAATAATAATTTACTGAGGCTTGTTATCTGCCTCTTATTGGGCAGTGCCAATGTATTCCTAAAAACTGAAGCTAGGAAAGCTCTGGCTTTCTAGACTTTTTCCATGACTTTGGGCTTCAAAAACTTCTACTTTGTTTACACTATATGTATTAACCCTGCCTGGCTCCATCTGTTGTCCTTCTATAATTTCTTTCATATTCCAACTTATTCTATTATTTGGATTCTCTAGAGCCATACATCTCCCTGTTTCAAACACTCCTAGTCATGAACAACTGTTTCACATGATTAATTCAACAAAGTAAAAAATATTAAAAGTTGCATTTCTTTTTGTAAATTTAATCAATTTAAAATTCAGAAAATTCTACACTTATAACTTCTTTTTAGGTGTTCATTTATTATTGCAATGCCACTGAATGGTTGCATTACTCTTTTTGCTAAAATTTCAGGTTAATTACAAAATTAGCAAGCTCTGTAGCTGTTGTTCTCAACATCATTGGACTTCAGAATCACCTGAAAACATTCTAAAACTCAGTTGCCGAAGCCACAGTCTCAGAAAATCTGATTCAAATCGGTCAGATGCTTAAACAACCTTTTAGAGTAACTGAAAACCACTGCAGAGAAATATGAGGCTAACAATACTAACGTTTGAACAGACACCAATATTGAGCAACAGACTTTGAAACTGGTTCCTATGTCTTTCTTTGACTGATCTTCTACGCTTTCATTTACAAAATGTGGCTTGCCTCATGGTATATCTTAATAGTATATGCCTTATGAATTTTAAAAGAATTTTATTTAAAATAAGACAACCATCATTCTTTAAAACAAAGAGATTTTCATCAATGTTCTGGCTTTGAAATATAACATTTTTGTCAGTCACCTTTTTCATGTTGACAGCAATCCTAACAAGGGTTTACATTTTATTTAGGAAATTGTTCTTCTCAATTTGGAACAGCTATGAAAATATTTTTAAAAAGTACATACATATATGACCTGGCAATTGTATTTCTAGGAATGATTCTTATAGAAATACTTGTACATATATCTGAGGATTTTTACAGGAGAATTGAGTGTGATGGATAGTACAAAACCAAACTACGGCAATAATGACAAAAACCAGAATGGCTATTATGAGGGCAATGGTTAAGTAAAATTTGGAATTCAGTGCAATGGAGGAATATCCAGTTTGTAAAAATGAGTTATGTACTCTGTCTTGGAAAGGCTTCTGTGGTAGGTATTAAGTTAAACAAACAAACAAAAAGAAACAAGGGGCAAAAATCTGTAAAACCATATGATCCCTCCCTTTACATTTTTGTGTAAGAAGAGGACATAGCGTGTGTGTGTGTGTGTGTGTGTGTGTGTAAGTAAAGGTATACAAAAGCCTGAAATGATAAGGAATTCTCCATATTGCTAACTGGGTTTTTTTGGAAAGTGTGATAAAGGAGAGGGGTAAGGAAGGGCTTGCTTTCACTGTATTACTGCATCTATTTCTTCAACAAGAATACATTATCTACATAATTAAAAAACAAAAGGAAATGATAAGCAGGCAACCAAAAGTAGAAACAGCAATCCTCAGGGCCTCAGAGTCAAGCTGGGTCTGTTGCCAGCTCCCCAGAGGGGCAGACACACCACCGGTGCAGACACACCACCCGTGCAGACACACCACAGGGGCAGATACACCACCCACGCGGACACACCACAGTTGCAGACACACCACCGGTGCAGTCTCTGGGCAGGACTAGTGCAACTCCTCCCAGATACCTGGGTCCCACTGACTGATTCCTGCCCATATTCCATTCCCTCCCACTTTTCCAGACCAAGCCAACAGCCCCTTACAGTTGCCAGCCTGGCAGCCTAAGCAGCAGATCAGCCTCTGGCGGCCTACTGTGAGTGTGACTCTGTGCTGAGTCTGTAAAATGCACAGGGAGGAGTGCAGGGGTTGGGCTTGGCTGAGCTTGGGCCTCTGGGGCCAGGGGTGAGGATTTCAGAAATGAAACTGCAGGTAATATCTCAAAACTGAACGGGGTCTGGTGCTACCCTTATAGATGTAGGTGCCACATACAAGTTCTCCCAGAGAACTAATAGAAAGGAGAGACTGGCTCTATGAGTTTCAGGTCTGCTGTTTACTTCTCATTATACTATACTGCCAAATTTCCCAATGTAGTGGTTGGTTTTACAGAGTAATCATTCTATGCCAGGCTCTTTAAGTATTTTGCATATTATCTAAATTAAGTCTCACAACAACCTATGAGGTAGGTGCCATTATCACACCCATTTTATAGACCAGGAAACTGAGGCATAAAAAATTAAGCATTTTGCTCAAAGCCATACAAAGAAGTGGCAAAGCCAGGATTTGAATCCCAGTTCTCATTACCCTCCTGTGTAGACCAAACTCTTCTTTTCTCTGAGATTTCCAATACTTTGAAGCCAGAAAGCGTTTGTGAAGACAAAAATGAAGCACTGCTTATGAATACATGACTCCTTCCTCTAGGAGAAAAAAAATCGTAGAATTTAAGGTTAACAAGGTAATGCTTTCTGAAACAAGATTTTGATGGAAGCAATCTATAAAAATATATGTAGACACATCCATTTACTTAAATTGTAGATTCTCAATGCCTTTTGCTTTGATAATATTTTCTCAGTATTTTACTAAAAACTGCCTCTCATAATTTACAAGCATAATATACCATTTATAAGAAGGGCAGCATTGCAAAGTGGTAAAAACATGGACCCAAGTCAGATTTCCTGAATTTGAATCTTGGCTTCAGCATTCATTAGCTGTGTGAACTTAAGCAAATTACTTAACTTCTCTGTGCCTCAGTTACTTCATCTGTAAAAGAGTAGTACCTATCTCTCTGGGTTGTTAGGACAATTAAATGAGTGATATTGCTAAACACTTAGAACAGTGTCTGGCATGTGGTAAGTGGAATAAAAATATTTGTTAAATAATTGAAAGAATTAAGAATAAAGTACACTATTACTGTGTGGAATCTAAACTATTGATTTTTTTTTTTTTGAGGTGGAGAAAAGAATAAAGAAACCCATATTTCTTGAACTTCTCCTCTGGCAACTAGCAGTAGTACCAAATACAGTCTTTAGAATTTCCAGGTAAGTAAAAATCTCCTTCTAATTCAAGCAGATAATCATGATTCTCAAGAAATGGATTCTGGCTCCACAGAGAGAGCCAGGCTTAATAACAAATGGGAAGCAGGCCCCAAAGATCGCAAGCTCTCAGCGAGGTGCTTGGGCTTCTGGGGCTTGGAGCTTGGGGCTTGAGGGCTTTGGAATTTGATGCTTGCTCAGTGTTGTTAATGTGGCTATTAGCCTTGAGACTTTTCTGCTTCCACAGCACACACGTCCGTGTTTTCTATTTCAACCTTCTCTTCATCTCCTCCAAATTTCATACTTTAGACCTTACCCTGTGTTTCTGTTGTGTTTCACATTCTTATGGTTTTAGTGTCTTTAGGGCATTAAAATCTATATTTCACTGTAACAAACAGGAGCAAATCTTAAGATTTCTAGCTGGAATTCTTTTCAGCCTTTCCCCTATTGATGTTTGCAGTTTCATTTTGCTCTAATTGTCCCCAGTGGTGCAAATAGGCAGGAACTCAGCCTTCACCAATGGATGCTGAGCCAATGACATCCTTTTTCTGCCTAGAAAATAGAATGGATCCTGGGGCAAAGATTAGCTCCTTTCTAACACTGAGGAGAGTAGAGGGAAATTATAATGCATACATTTTACCTTTTTCTGTTGATTATTGCTACCATCGCTGCTTCTGCTGTGGTTAGTAAGAAGCTTCTTGAGAGGGGAAGAGAGCAATGGTCTTGTGAAGACAGTGAAACCGCGCACATGTAGTTTGCAAAACCCTTTGGGATCGCTCAAGCTGAAAAGGAGCTATAAAATGTAAAACAGCATCATTAATAATAATACTTTTATGATTGTAAATAGAAGCAAGTAAAATCAAGTTGCTTGGCTCTCTGAGCTTTTCACTGGACCCTAAATGGCTAGGCTGTACCCTTCCTCTCTTTCCTCTTTATTGCTCATCTTGTATTCTGTAACACGTTCCTCTGCAATTGCCATAAGCAAATCATTTAACCCATAGGAATAATCCTGGGAAGGTGATGTCAGTGCAAACATATCTGTGGCTGTAAAGACCAGCCAAGCACAAAGACCCAAAGGACGGGACTTACAGATATGAAGTGCTATATCAATAGCAAATACTGCCACTAATTGATAATAACAATATACATGCAGGGCCCAGAGCATGTCGGGAGCTACCTTTCAGAGAGCTAGGCAAAATGAATCGGGCCAGGAGAAACTGGATAGCTAGAGTTCTGAGCTCTGTCTGCACAGCAGGACCACACACCAAAAGCACTGATTTCATCTCCCATGTGATATTGTGACAAGTTCTAGTGAGGGTGTTGAGGTTTATGGTCCTTGGCTTGGTTTGGTGCTTTATCCTCACTTGGTAAGATTATTTAGTATAGTAATTAAATTATAATGGAAGATACAGAGAAAGAAGGTCCCTGAGATAGTTGTTAAAGACCATTAGCTATAGACAGATCTCCCTCACCTTCTTGTCCATCGAAGTCTTCCTTAGTTGATATTCCCTCTAAAACAGGGGTCTCCAACCTCCAGTGCCAGTCCCTGGCCTGTTAGGAACTGGGCCACAGAGCAGGAGGTGAGTGGTAGGAGAGTGAGCATTACAGCCTGAGTTCCGCCTCCTGTCAGATGAGCAGAGCTTCTAATTCTCATAGGAGCCCGAACCCTATTGTGAACTGCACATGTGAGGGATCTAGGTTGCATGCTCCTTATGAGACGAATGCCTGATGATGTGAGGTGGAACAGTTTCATCCCTAAGCCATCCTCTTCTCCCCCATCTGTGGAAAAGCTGTCTTCCACAAAACTGGTCCTTGGTTCCAAAAAGGTCGGGGACCTCTGTTCTCAAATTCAATGGGGAAAAGCAGCAACCTTTGGGATGTCAAGAGAGAGGAAACATGGATTAGTATTTTAGGGCAGGTTGGGTCTGAATTCTGGCTTCACTACTTAGTAACTGGTAACCTGAAGAAAGTTATGTTACTTTTTTTTGTGCCTCAGCTTTCTTTCTGTAAAATATGTATCTCATAATTATATGTGAGAATTAAATGAATAATATATGTAAAAACCTAAAACAGTGCCTGTTATATAGGAACATTCACCAAATATCAACTATGTCTTATGCCCATCTTAGATATTGAGAGATGTTTTGAAGTGCCCCAAATGTACACAATCTGCTTTATCAGCTTGATATGCAATAAAACCACATCTGTTTTTAGGATTCCTGTTAAACGCCTTAAGCTGCCTTATCCATCAGAATGTCCCACTTCCCTGGCTCTACCCTTCTATGACAATCTTTAGGAGCCTTGATTTTCTAAGGCTGGATCTTTGCTGCTCTAACTAGAGCTCAGATGTGCCCCTGGGGGATAGAGTGTGTTATAATGGCCACTGGAAATTTGCACCTGCTTGGGTTAATGCATCACAAAAATGCAGACACAGAGAACCAGAGTAGCCAATGGGCCCCTTGACTCATCATTCCTGAGATCTCAGTGTGGCAATGTCTAAGGAAAGTGGCTGATACCTGGAGCTCCAGTGAGTTTCTCTCCCAGCTTAGTTCTTCAAGGTCTGGGGAAAGATCATTCTCCACTTCTTATCCATGACTGGTCAGATGAATTTCATGTCAAATTTGAGCAGGCAGTTGGAAATTTTTTTTTCACAGATTGGAAAAAAAAATTCACCCATACAGTCGCTTTCTCAGAGCACAATATAGGTGTCCAGAACCACTCTTCCTTTGACCGCCTGACTTCATAGAGGGGATGGCCCCTGACTCAGTCCCTTTCTATTCCCATGTTGCTTTGAGTTGAGTAGTCTCATTGTCTTTGCTACTGATTCCTGATCAGGTACGTCCTGAAAGGTTTTAATAACTTTGAATCTCCTAGAGACAGGTTGGGGAGCTCATTCTGCTATGGTCTGGTTGCCTATGTCTCCTGCTGACATTAATATGTTGACATTTTAACCTACAAAGCGAAGGTCTTAGGAGGTCAGACCTTCTGGGAGGTGATGAGGTCATGAGGGTAAAACACTCATGGATAGGATTAGTGCCCTTATAAAAAGAGGCTCCAGGATGCTGCCTTGCCCCTTACCCCAAGTGAGAAATAGGCTGTCAACAGATACCAAATCTGCTGGTGCCTTGATCTTGGACTTCCCAGCCTCTATAACTATGAGAAATAAATTTCTATTGTTTATAAGCCACCCAGCCTTTGGTGTTTTGTTTTAGCAGCCCCAAAGTACCAAGACACCTCTCTTTTCTTTAAGAAAGCCCACACTATCATATACATTTGCCTACTTCTCCTTAGCTTTGAATGTCAACAATTTCTTTAACAGGAAAAAGCAAAGTTCTGCCTTACCAAATACTCTGTTATACTCTTATTTTCAAGTCTTTACTTGAGAATTGCTTTTGTGGATTATCAGCAGTGAGAGAATGTTCTGAGAGCTGTCAACAAAGTGTCAAGTAGAATGACTGAATAGCACATATTATTTTCTTGTGACCTTTATTTGATTGTGCATTTGAACAACTCTACTTTCTGAAGAGAAGGTAAAAAGGAAAAATATTTTTCAGGAAGAGGAAACATCTTTATCTACTACAAATATTTATTGAACACTACTGCAGTATTTTGAATCTATTTAAAGATAATTTGAATATTTTAAATGTTTCTCAGTATAGAAAAATTCACATAATTTTTCAATATTCCTGAAAGTTCATTTTTTTTGCAAAAGTCTAAAACCATTTAAGTCATTTAAGTGTTTCAGTTAGTTATTGCTGCACAATGAACCACCCCAAATATAGTGCTTTTAAACAGTTATTTTATTAACTTTCATTGTCTATTGGCTGACTAGGCTCAGCTGGGAGGTTCTTCTGCTCCACATGGTGTCAGCTGGGGCTGCTGTCATCTGAAGGCTCATCTGGTTTACAATGTCTAAAATCCTTACTCATATGACTCTCAGCTGGTGCTGGTAGTAGGCTGGGAGCTCAGCTGGGGCTGTCCACCAGAATGCCTTGGTTCTCCTCCCTTTGGCCTTCCCATGAGGCTTAGTCTTCTCAAAGAATGGCATCTGGGGCAGGGAGTGCTCCACAGGCACAAACCCTAGTGTGCAAGTACTTATTAAGCCTCTACTTTATCTTGCTTGCTAAAGTCCCATTAGCCAAAGCCATTCACATGGTAAAGCCCAGAATGTATGTGGGGACTGCACAAGGATGTGAATACTGGAGGCTTTTTTCATTGAGTTTCCCCAAAGTGACAGTTAAACACATCCAAAAACTTCAGAATTCCAAGACAGCAAAATGGCAGTCTTAGAACTTTGGAATTGGAAGGAACCTTAGAGACTTCATGGTTCAGCTTCTCTGTTTTACCAAAAAAGAGACATAGACCCAGAGAAAGTGATTTATTTGCCCAAAGTGGCAACACAAAGCTGGGCTGTTCATTGTAAAAACTATTTTGAGCCATGCTCTGTGCAGGCACCATCCCTACTCTGAGCAGGTGTAGTCTCTGCCCTCACAGAGCTCACAAGTCTAGAAGGCAGACCTACAGTTCTGATTTCCTAGTACCCAAGGTTGCATTTTAACCATGGTACTGCGCTGCCTTCCCATTGTTAATTAAGTGTGTAATGTCTATATTAAAGTTAGTTCCAGGTTCTAATTTATGACACAATAGTTATATTTTAATGTGCACTTTATGGTACATTGGAGTCCCTCAATAATCAGTGCATGCCCCTCTAATCCTGCCTGGTTTATAATACTTAGAGAAAATTTTATTATTTTAAACAATTATAAGGATTTATAGTTACTGAATCTTTGCTTTTGTGAAATATTTTTGTTCATGTCTACTATTTACTTGAAGCCAAGTCCTTTGTCAGGAATGCAACCTCTAATTATAACATTGTTCCTATGGGAAAATGTAATTTGCTTTTCAATGATCCACTTTATGACATGGTCTCCAGGAATGTGCTGTTCTGCAATAAAAACCAAGTAGAGGCTGCATTCTCTGTAACTTCTTGCCAATTGCCTGGCACAATAGGAACAGTGTTTATAAAGTAGCTCTTATCTTCTTGTTGACATGAAATCCAAGTTAGGCAATAATGACAGATTTCCCTGAAATAGTGTGGGGTATAGAAGAGGAAACAAAAAAGGAAATGGGAAGGTTCCACAATTCTTTCCACAGTCATCTCATCTGTCATCAAGTCCTGTCTGTTGTTTAGTGTCTGTCACTGGTTCTTCCTTCCTAGGAATCAAATGTCATTACAAAAATGAGTGGTCAGTGCAGTGAGGGGGTGTATAGATGTGCTGCTCAATGACAAGGCAGGCTCTGGCTCTGGGTGGTGCTGAAAGACTTCCTGGAGGAAGTGATGTTTTAGCTGGCCTCTGAGGATTGAGGAGGAGAGTTAGCCAGATGAAGAGGTGCCTTGCCTAGGATCTTCCAGGAAGAAGAAACAGGATATGTAAAAAGCTGGAGAGAGAGAGAACATGAACTCTGAGGAACCAAGATGAGTTCAGTTTGATTGGAGTGCAATATTTGTGTGTGTCTGTGTGGTGGAGAGGGATGTAGGGAGCAGGAGAAGGGGGATGGCAAGGCCTTAGAGTGGAGGTATATGCAGGGATCAGGTCGCAGAGGTTCACATAGTCCTTTTTAAGCATTTGGACTTCACCCTCTAGGAAATGGGACAGTATTGAAGGGGACAGTGACCTGATGCACTTTCTACTTTGAGAATAATCCCTCTAGCTATTGTTTGGAAGATGAATTGGAAAAGAGCAAATTTGGAGTTGGTAACCTTGCAGAGAGAAATGGTGACCTGGCCAACAGACGGCAGTGGGGATGGAAAGAAGTGGAGGGGGTGTGAGAGTGATTTAGGCAGCAGAATCAATAGGAGTGCTGCAGTATTTATGGAACTTCCAAGTCAAGAGACTGAAAGAGCAATGGAGCTCTGGAGAGAGGTTCAAAGCTGAAGAGTTGAGTCACCATCCTGTTGATGGAACTGGAAGCTATGAGAGAATGAGATTGCCCAGGAGAGTGGGAGGATAGGGGCTAAGAGAAAACCTTGGGAACAGCCTTTCTCAGTGCCCAGTCCTGCGTTCTCTGGGAGGGGTGTCCTCATTGCTCTTTTCAGGGATAATGTATACTGACTTCTATTTAACATGTGTTTGCAAAGGACAGGCATTACCCAAATACAGTATTTTTAATGAAAGCTCCCTAACCAAGGGTTACAGCACTGGGGCCAGACCCAGCCAGCTATTCTGTTCCTAATGGATACTCTCATATTCTTGACCTTGGTTTTTCTAGGTGACTGCCCTATCCCCCTCCTCATCCCCTTTTACCACTTGGCCCAAAATATAGTCTAGAACATATCTCCTGATTAAAAACAAATACTCCACTGAAAAGTAAAGTATCTCAGAAGAGATGAAAATACAGACCTCCTCTTCACTCTTAACTTTGGATACTAGATATGAATCTTTCTGGAGCCCAGAGGCCAAGGTCTGCTAGAGGATCCTGATTCAGTCTCTCTCTTTGGCTTCTAGACTGCAGCCTTTTTGCAGGGGCCTGATACTTCCTCTCCTGAAGACAGAAGTTTAGCATCTCTTCCCTTTCTGGAGTTCAGGCAACAGCCCACGATCTCCCAAAAGATGTGGTCAAGGCAAGCTTCTTCTATTACTCTCATGCCTGGTCTCCCTGGCCCCTCTCCCTCCATAAATGTAATATGCTGGGACAAATTCTACCCACAATAAAAACTATCTTTCATACAGTGGAGCCAGATCTTTCCTTGGGATTAGGTTCTAAGTGTAAGGCAAAAATCTGTGTAATAAATTAACCTTGGACACCACTTGGAGGAGAGCTGCATTGCAGATGGATGTAGCTTTCTCAGCAAGCCTACCCAAACCTGCTGACCCTTCAAGTCTGGAATAGATTCCCATTTCCTTAGCAGAACATCAGATGAAGTAGCTATCCTGGGTCTAAGGTTTATTTTCACTTCAGAATTCCAATGGCCACCAAGAGATGCTCATATTGTTAAAGGCATGGGGACTCGAAGCTGCAGAGAGAAGGGCAGAATCTCAGTTCCTAGCCTTTCCCGGGGCACAAGTGCCCACACTTTTTAACTACGAAAGTTTCTCACTCTGTCCCTGCCTCCCTTTCTCTCTCCCTTCCTCTCTAGGTGTCTTTAGGTAGAGTCCTGTGCATTTCATGCAAGCCTGACTAGGTGATCTCAGCATTATTGTGCAAAGCAGCTTAGCTGCTAATTGTCAAAAACTTCATAATTCCAGTAATAATATATTTAGACATCTTTGTAGCACCAAAAAGCTCAAGTGTTTTTTTCCCTCCAAAAAGAGCAATATGCTTTCAAAGGTAAATTCTAACCTCAGTCTCTAGAGAAACAGAAAATCTGCAGGCAGCTTTGAAATATGGCCCCCTTACCTACTCCAGCTTTTGGCCATAAAAAGGTACACAGAGACAAGTTCCTACCCCGTCTAGAGAACCTGGTTACAGTTCCCTTCTTTCAAACCTTCAAATCTTAGATCATGAATCCTGAGCCACTCTTGGCCATTAATCTTTAGTGCTCCCTTTCCCTCTCAATTATTGTACCTCAAGAGGTCTTCTTTATTTTCAGCTAACATTAAGTATGTCCTATGTGCCAGGCATTGTTTGTTCTAAGAATGACAGAACAAAGTAAATTAACACATTTACTCCCACAACAAGCTTCTTAGATAAATACTGTTATTATCCCCATTTTACAGATGAGGAAACTGAGGCATAGATAGGTGAAGTAACTTGCTTATGTTCACATTGTTATTCATGTCATCCTAGCATGACACAACTAGGATTTAGCTCCAGAAAGCATAATATTAAAGCCTGTACTTTAAAACACTGTGTTATTCTGCCTCCCATTTGTTAATTATGTATAGACTCTATTTCTAGCTGTCTTTTTCTATGGTTGTTACTTCTCTCTCACTTTGTTTATAGCCTCCTTTAAACATCATGATATATATATTTCCATAGAACTGAGGCTTATATCCTTGGATCAGACAGGAACTCAATGAATATTTGTTGGATAATAAAATGACAAAAACCAAAATATAGAGTATTATAAATTATATGATTCCCTGGATGTACTTTGGGTTTACTAAAAGTTTTTTTTGTCTCATGAACATAGTAATAACCGTTGACAAAACACTTGAATGTGATTTGATTCTTGAGATACCCCTATGATGTAATTCTCAAGATACCTCCATGGATGGAGCAGAAATTATGCCTATTTTACAGCTGGGAAAACTAAGACATACACAGAGAAATTTACATGCTACCATCACATACAATGGTGGGCTGGACCCAAGGCCCAAGGCCCCTAGTTCCATTGATTTTCTACTTCAAGATTTTTCCCAAGTGTAGTTCAATCTAATGCAGGCTGTAGTTTGCCTCTGGGTTTGTGCATCAATGAAACCAGGATGTTTTATTGTGAATATATATAAATTCTGGCATGGAAAGGACTAGGGTGGGACTGGGTGGGCGTGAGACATATGCTAGTTACACACTGAACTCTCAGTCTGAGAAGAGGACAAGTGGCTCATGATAATCGTGGAAACAGGTTTAAATTAATGGCATGTTTATTCAGTGGTATCTTCATCTATTGTTGAAAATCAAATGGTGGACAAAGTGTAAATACCAGAAAATATAGGAAATCATTTAAGAGAGAGAAAAAAAAACACGCAGGAGTTGGTTATGGGGAAGTTTCTAGAATGTAAATCAGATAATTTTTTTTTATTTTGGAGGGAAAAGGTAAAAAGAGGAAATTTGTTCTAATCGAAGTGAAAATTCAAATCCAAGCCAGAATTTGAGGAGGCAGGGCTCATTTGGAAACTCCTTTTGTTTATAATGTAGGTTTTTCTCCCCTTTATGAAGCAGATGCTTATACAAGCATTACTAGTGTTGTCAATAACACTGTAACATTTGCCTTCAATCCCTTTGTTGCTCAGGGAACATGTTGGGTTTCGGCACATTTAGCTTTGCCATTTACTTCACAAATTGCAGCTGGGTAGTGCTACAACTAAGTTGATTTTACTGAGAATAAAAATTGAAGAACAAAAATTCTCCTAACGACCTTTCCAGTAATCACAAGACTGAAATGCTTTGGAGTGTGTGTGTGTGTGTGTGTGTGTGTGTGTGTGTGTGTGTGTGTTTTCCAAACAACTTGGTTTCAGTACAATGATGCTTCAGTAAGAATCTTCCTGCAAATCTAATTCAAAAGGGAAGGCTTTGTTGTTATTAAACACAATGGCAGTTTGTACGTCTCCACATCATTATGTTGCTTCTCATTATGGTAATTCATTTGCTTCTGCTTTGTATGGATATCAAATAAAAATCACTCTCGCTCCTGGCAAGTGATTGCATTATGGAGACACTCTGGGAACCCAGCTAAACGGTGCTTGGTGTCATAGCAAACACAATTAGCAAAACGGCATCCAGAGTGGCTGTATGGAGTTGGCCTGTGGTGAGTCTCTGCATTTTCTGTTTCGCGGGGCTGTAGGTTACTAGGCTTTGCCATGTGCTTTCTCTGTTCTCATGTCTGTACCATTTTCTATTCAACTGGAGCAGCGTGAGGACTTTGTGTGGATTTTATTATTTTTTTTTCTGATCGGCTCTTCCTCAGCACTCACTAGGCTCAGAGAGCCCTGTGTTATTTTGCCCTCTTAGGAGCTCACGTTTCTCTAAAGAAGGGTCAAAGACAGTATCACCAAATGTTCACTCTGATATCATTGTGGGTTTTTTGGTCTTTTTTATTTCTCTCGATTTCCATTTTTAAACAATTAGGGTATTGAATTTGTATAAGGTTAAAAAAAACCCTTATAGGTTATTATTAATACCTCTATGTTAAAAAGCAAACAATTTAACACCACTCTGTAGAAGAATTTGAGGTAGAGCCATTTCTGAGAACCCCAGCAGGTGTAGGTACCTCAGTCAATGATGAATTAGCCTAGAAGGGATTGACAGCACCAGCTGCCTCTGTGAGATAAGAGACATAGATATAGTTCTTCACTGAGCCATGAAGAAAAAGAGGGTCTGGATTTAGTTGGACTGGTTCTTTCATGTGGAGGCACAGGGTTGTGTCTGTGTATGTCACCGATACTTAGTCATCCTATAGTGTTCATTTTCATTTTTCTGAAAAGCTTTTTCTGATGCCTCTAGGGAGAAATGATTACTCTGCCCTCTAGGCCACTTGTGGTATATACCTTGTTGAGTGTCTTCCCAAAAGCCATTCTAATTTCTGCTTCTTGCCCCTCCTCCTCCTTTTTCTTTTCTACTTCCTTCCTGATAAAATCTGTAGCCTTGTGCCCTGGGAATGATCCCATCTTAGTTCCAAGAGGTGATGATTCATCATTGGTTTAAGTTTATCAGGGAATCAAAATTCCTCCTCCAAGTAATTCACTTAGGCATGGGCTTGAGATACAAATCTGGCCAATGAACCTTGAGGGGAAGTTTGCTGGGGGATTCTGGAAGAGTTTTTCTCTCTTGTTAAAAGAAAGGCATGGTATGAGAAATGGTTCTGTCTCTGCTGCTGTATGAGGCTGTGATACCCGGAGCTGCAGCAGCAATCTTGCGACAATTAGAGTCAACCATGAAGATAATATTCAGTATGCTGACAATGGTCTAGTGGAAAAATAGAAATAGTCTAGATTTTTGATGTGTCGTTGAGTCACTGAATTAACCTACCTGAAAATCTTTCTACCTCTGAGCTGCTGCTTCTTTTTTTTTTTTTTTTTTNTTTTTGAGACAGGGTCTTGCTCTGTTGCCCAGGCTAGACTGCAGATGTGATTATAGCTCACTGCAGCCTCCAACTCCTGGACTCAAGCAATCCTCTCACCTCAGCCTCTTGAGTAGCCAAGACTACAGGTGTACACCCAGCTAATTTTAAAATTTCTCTTAGAGATGGGGTCTCACTATGTTGCCCTGGTTGGTCTCAAAATTCCTGGCATCAAGCCATCCTCTTGCCTCGACCTCACCAAACGATTGGATTATAGGCATAAACCACCTCATCTAGCCTACCTCTGGACTTCTTTCAGATAACATAATAAATTTCTTATCATTTCAGGCATTCTCAGTCAGGTTTTCTGTTTGTAGCCCAAAACACCACAACTCAAACTGTACTGGTCTACCTTGTACCTTTAGAAATGATCTTACTGAGAGGTTCTATAATTATTATTATTTTTAAAAGACTGACTCCTTGTTTAGATGGTAGTTTCTTAAGGGTAGGTCTTATTCATTTTGTAATCCCTGTCACCTTGCACAGATTCTGTTATATACAAGTGCAGTACAAATTATCAGATAAACACTATGAGGAATGCTCATCGTCAGGTGATCCAGACTCACATGCTGAGCTCCTCCACATTTTGGTCCAGACTTTTCAAAAAAGAAAAAAAGTCAAGTGCAAGTTCTCTGTCATCTAAACACAGAAGTCAGATGCGATCTTCCCTCTGTGCTATCTTGGGAAGTGATCAATGTTTCTCCAGGTGAGCTACAACCAGAAACATTTGGTTTTTGTACCTTGTTCAGAAAGTACATTCCTGAAAAATTTGTAAATATTAAGTTTTGTAAATATATTTTAGCTATGTTTCAGTTCATGTTAAAGGAATCCCATTTTCCTCTTGAAAAAAAAAAAAAAAAAAAAAAAAAAAAGAACCTGAACAGTCATTTTCTAACTTATTAGCATTTTTAAAATTTGCTTATGTAGAGGAAACTCATCCTTACACGAAACTGGACTAGTTCAAGTTACTGCCCTTTTTTTTGGGCTTGTTTTTACTTGTATGGAGGAGAGAAAAATGACAAATTGATGAGTATTCATGAAATTGATTTTTAAAACTTCGCAGGTAATGCCACAGGCTGTGTGCACATTCAGCTCAATCCTCTAAGTAGGAAACAACTTTTAGGTTAGTGATTTTTTTCTTTTTTAATATAGTGTTTAGAATGGTGGTTGTTCCAGGCTGATTCCTAAAAGTCCACCTAAGCCCAACATGTCTACAGTAAAGGGAGGAAAGTGTGACGGGGACCTGCAGACCCTGGCTCTGGGACATCCCTACTGCTCTGTGTCTCAGCTGGCTTGAGGGCCCTGGGAAGCTCTTTCTTTTTCTGCTCCCACCTCTTGGGATTTCTGTAAAAATGAAAAAATATAGATTTTATTACTTAAACATTATCATTTTTGTCTTTATTCACCCCTTGGGATTTTACTTGCTTTTCTGCAGTAGCCTGGGCCCCTCCCTTGTTTCCTCTCACCCCTGTGCTGAGAGCAGGTTTTGGGAAGGGCACAGCAGAGATGAGAGCAGGTTCTGGGAATGGCACAGCAGAGCAGAGTGAGGAAGAGAAGGTGAACCCTGATGTGCCCCTTGGTCCCCACAGGGGGCTCCTTTCCACAGGCTTCTGTGCTCCCTGCTCCAATCCTCCCTCATGAGCTCACATCCTCCACATGTTCTCCTATCTTCTCGGGTCCACTCTTCATTCTGTCTTCTCCAACACACACTTACTTCTCCAATGGTGTGCCTGGTACTTGTGCCTGTTTTTCTGAAAGGCAGGTGAGTCTCACTTTTACCCTTTGAGTACAATCCAGAACATCAGTCAGGGCTCTGAGCAATGTGATGGGGGCTGGTTCTTCCCTGCCTCTGCAGGCTCCCTTGTTCTCTACCCTCGTGTTTGAGTGTAGGATGGGGATGCTGTGGCAAACGGGATCCCTCTGTTGCTCAGGGACCCCATGCTGTGCTGTCTGTGCTTTGCATGAAGGCCCTGGACAAAGGGAGTGAGTAAAAGCTGACATGTAACCCATAATGTGCTCCCCAAGCTGTGTACCAGTAGAAGGAGGGTACCTTATTTACCCAATAAAGACACCTGTTTTTGTTGGCTCAGCTGTGCATAAAAAGCAAGATGCTATTTTTAGTTTGTACCAAGGCTCTAGAAAGGCTAGTGGAGGACCTACCACTGCTGCTGTGAACAGGAGATCTGGCCTAGGAATGCACGAGAGGGGCTGATGCCCTCCAGCCCTGCCTCCACCAGAGCCTCTGCCAGGACTTTCCAGACCAACACAATTCAAGCTGTGGTAGAGGCACAGAATGGCCCTTTCTTGAAGGGCAGTGCAGATCTCCAAAGCTCAGCACAACCATGAGAGGAAGAGAGGTGGTAACTTAATCCCTCTTTTGTACCATGCCATGGAAGGGCCCATAGATGGCCTCTGGATGCTGTTTCTCTCCCTTAAGTCATTCTTTCTTTCCATAGAGCATTCTCTTTGGAATTCCCAAGGCCAGTGCCGCCAACCCCAGCTGGGCGTTTTTATTCCACCCCACACAGCGGAAGAGATTTCAGGTCAATCCCCTCAGTCACCTTTGTGTCTGGCACAATTGAGAGCCTTCAGGCTTTGGTTGGATGGGAATGGAATCTCTTCTTCATTTGTTCATTAACTTGTGAGGGTTGGGGTGTTGGTTCCTGTCCTCTGCATTGAGGGTACCCCAGTTCCCGTTTAGCTTTCTCATGAGCAAGAGCTTCCTTACTAGTTTTCCTAAGAATCCAGCTCAACTTGCCAACCCTGGCATTGATTTTTTTTTGATGTCCATACAGTTTAGTCTCATATGAAGAAATCATATTTTTCTTGTTGGCATGACTTTGACCTTTTCCATTTCAAAACCATAACCCCTGGCATTATTGTGCTAAGGAACATTTGATGTTTTCATGGGTCACTAGACTATCTCTAAATGGCTTTTTCTTTCCCACTCAATGATACCAATTCTGATTATATTGTTTATTATTTCAAATCTCCCCTTACCTCCAACATAAGGTCAATGTAGGTTCTAGTTTGTCAAATCATACAGGCATTGACTTTGTTTTTGACCCTAGTATGTAAATGAATATGAAAAGTTGAACCAACACAGGAGGGAGCCTATGTATCCTTGACATTCCCCTGTCTTCACTGGTAGGAAAAATCTTTGAAACGTGCATTTTTAGGGGAGAGGAGGCTTCTCCCTTCCATCCTAATCCTCTCCAATTTTTTCCCTTTTCTTTCCCTTTCTCCCTATTGCTTTCCTTTCTACCCTGCCCCAGTCTTTTTCCTTTCCCTTCTCTCTTCCCTTGGTATCACCAGAACTTCCCAGGGACCAAATGAAGAGCTGGATATAGAACTTTTAAGATGGTCCTTGAATTTCTCAATGGCAA
Source organism: Cebus imitator (assembly GCF_001604975.1). Taxonomy (NCBI): domain Eukaryota; kingdom Metazoa; phylum Chordata; class Mammalia; order Primates; family Cebidae; genus Cebus; species Cebus imitator. The sequence continues at coordinate 176,844 of NW_016108219.1, read as the reverse complement.
TTGGGAAGGGGAGGATGGAGGGTACTGAGACCTCTAGCAGTGCCTAGAAGGGAAATGGCCTTACATTCTTTAGCACCCTGTCCAGGGCTGGTCAGCCTTTACACATGAGGAGTACGGAACAGCTGAGCACAGGTGATTAGGAACTGCCTATACTGTAGGATGGTAATTGATATTGATGATGGGGCACTACATTTTGTTCTTTCTTTCCCACACCTTTCCCCCTTCCAAGCCAAGCACTCACTAAATCCTGTGGATTATACTTCCTAAAATCACCACTTCACCTCTTAGTGGCCTTAATTCTTAGAAACAACTGTGTTAATTTGGGTTCCTTGGAAAAACAGAACTGTAGTGAAGGACTTGAGTGAAGGTATAGTTGTCAGAAACACCAGCAAGGGAGTAGGAGGAGTGATAGAGGGAAGGATGAAAAGCTAATATGAGTATATGTTACCGAGATTTCCAACACAATCCCCCTGGGACCTCTGAGAAGCATATGCCTTCTGGAACTGTCTACTTGCAGGATGGGTGGCTGAGGAATGTATCCACCAGCTCCTGTCTCTTACAGATTATAGGTTGTCTCTAGAGATATTCACCCAAGGCTCACATGGGTTGTGAGACTGAACGGTTCCCAAGACATTGCAGAAAGCCCTAAATCAGAAAGATGAAAGGCACACACATGGTGTGTTGAGGTGGGATGCCACCAGGGTGAGGTGAGTCTGGTCTCTGGCAGAAACTATTCATCACAGTGAAAACCATCCACAACAGCAGGGACCGTCCACCACGGCAGGTACTGTCCACCAGAGCAGGGACTTCCCACCAAAGTGAGAACTGACCATCATAGCAGCAACTGTCCACCACAGTGGGGACTGACTACCACAGTGGAGACTGATCACCACAGTGGAGACTGACCACCACAGTGGGGATTGACCACCACAGTGGAGGCTGAAGATCATAGTGGGGACTGACCACCACAGTGGGGACTGGCCATGATAGTGAGAACTGGCCACCACAGTGAGACTGACCATCATAGTGGGAACTGACCACCACAGTGGGACTGACCATCACAGTGGAGACTGATCATCATAGTGGAGACTGACCACCACAGTGGGAACTGACCACCACAGTGGAGACTGACCATCACAGTGGGTACTGACCACCCCAGTGGGACTGACCATCATAGTAGGAACTGACCACCACAATGGGACTGACCATCACAGTGGAGACTGATCATCATAGTGGAGACTGACCACCACAGTGGAGACTGATCATCACAGTGGAGACTGACCACCGCAGTGGGAACTGACCACTGCAGTGGAGACTGACCATCATAGTGGGAACTGACCACCACAGTGGAGACTGATCATCATAGTGGACACTGACCACTACAGTGGGACTGACCACCACAGTGGGACTGACCATCATAGTGGGAACTTACCACCACAGTGGGACTGGCCACCACAGTGTGGACTGACCATCATAGTGGGACTGACCACCACAGTGGGGACTGACCATCATAGTGGGACTGACCA
>NW_016108219.1:93393-175203 GCF_001604975.1 Cebus imitator | reverse complement strand
CAGTGGGGACTGACCATCATAGTGGGACTGACCACCACAGTGGGAACTGAGCACCACAGTGGGGACTGACCATCATAGTGGGACTGACCATCATACTGGGGACTGACTTATCATAGTGGAACTGTCCAGTACAGTGGAGACTAACCATCATAGTGAGGACTGACCACCACAGTGGGGACTGACCATCATAATGGAGACTGACCACCCAAGTGTGGACTGACCACCACAGTGGAGACTGACCACCACAGCTGTGGCCGAAATCAGAGATGGGCCACAGAAATGCAGCATGGACGACTAAGGAAGCAGAAACAATGAGCCTTAAGCTTGTCCTGAACTCTGGCCTAAAATATACCCTCTCTGACTATAAGGTCATGAAAAAAATGTGTGGTTTCTTAGTGTGTTGTTCTACTTTTGTGCTTTTCTAAAAATTTCCTAGTCAATTCCTTACTGTTAAACCATAGGTAACTTCTATCTTTAATGTCAAAATTAAAAAGGATTAATAATTAATTAAGGAATAAAATATCACAAAGTAAACTTGAAAGGTAACTACATTTTACTTTCTATGATCCTACTTTATATACTACTTAGAAAAGAGAAAACAAAGTAACATTTCAAAAACAAGTTTAATTCAAAAACATACTTAAATACAGCTACTGTGTAATGAGAAAGATGGAGGTGTGCAGGCGTGGTGAGAGACGGGAGATGGGATGACTCAGCTATCCTGAGACGGTGAGGACAAGGCAGGGGAGCTACAGGTGAGAAGTGGATCCTGAACCTCCTCTGAATCCCAGGCTTTGAGGTCTGCATCTGACTCCTCCCATGAGGCCAAAGGAAACTTATTATATGGATGTTTTGGAGAAGGATAAGAGGTTAAGGTGGAGAGCTGTCACCACAGCTCTAGAAGAGATTGCTAGAAGAGATAAAGGACTTTGGGTTTGATACAACAGAAGTAGGGAACGGAAGAGGACTGAAGACAGTGTTTTTTTTGTTTGTTTGTTTTTTGTTTTTTTAAGATCATCACAATCCTTGATAGCATGGCATACCAATCTTCACATCTTCACACTGTTTTGAGTTTTTAGGTTTTCCCATGTCACTGAAGAAGGAAGTGTGTGGCAGGTGACACTACAGACTCAATGCCATCCTTGCTGGGGCTACATGCTGCCAGAGTGCTACATACCAGTTCAGAGTAAAGGCTGTTTCTTTTTTGGTAATTTTGAAACTTTTTTTGTAAATTGTAAAAATGGGTACAAATTTCTATAAAGCAGTCCTCTAAAAAATATTTAATAGAAATTTAAATGTTCCTGTGCATGGCGTGGGGATAGTACTCCTTGCACCCATCCGTTTCTGTTCACTCCCACTGTGACACTGATCTCCATTCATTTCACAGCCACCACAGTACCGGCCATCGCCAGCTCTGGCCTTGGTCATTACCTCTAGTCTTTCTCTCTTGCATGAATTTCTCATATGTCTTTTACAGAGATCTTTCTAAGAAGAATATTGGATCATGGTATATTTGTGAGAGTTAATATTATTTGTCAGCTTAATTGGATCATAAGATGTCCACATATCTAGTTAAATTTCATTTTGGGGTGTGTGTGTGTGTGTGTGTGTGTGTGTGTGTGTGTGTGTGTGTGAAGGTGTTTCTGGAAGAGATTAGCATTTGAATCAGTAGATTCGGTAAAGCTGATTTCCCTCCCAAAAGTGGGTGGGCATCATCCAATCCCTTGTGGGCCTGAAGAGAACGAAAGGATAGAAGAAGGGAGAATTTACTTTCTCTCTCTCTCTCTCTCTCTCTTTCTGCTCAACTGAGTAGAACCCTGATCTCCCACACTTGGCCCTCCTGCTTCTCAGGCCTGTAGACTCAGACTGAAATCTACACCACTGGCTTTCAGGTTCTCAGACCTTTGAACTACGCCTTAGGCTTTCTCTGGAGAACCCCAACTAATAAAACAACCTTGCTTAAAATCCTTCAAGCTCTCATAGTTGTTCTTAAGATGAATTGCAAACTCCTTGGATCCAAAAACAGTCTTAAGAGCATGAGGGCAGAATGCATGTCTGTCTTTGCAACCCATGTCTTCAAACCCAGCACACTGACCACTATTAAATAGTAAGAGTCAGTGAGTTTTTATTTTTAGCCCCTGTCACATCTCCAAGGTGACTTTAGTTCTCTAGGGTGGCTCCCTCACAGAAAGTGACTTCAGCATCCAGACCATTTACATTTGGAAAATGTAATTTCTGTGATCACTGTGGCAGAGGAAAAGAGCCTAAGGGTTGCACAAGATTGGTGTACTATTTCAGCCAAGAAGAACACACTTTTTTTTTTTTTATTGTACTTTAGGTTCTGGGGTACACGTGCAGATCATGCAGAATTGTTGCATAGGTACGTACATGTCAAGGTGGTTTGTTACCTCCATCTCCCATCACCTATATCTGGCATTTCTCCCCATATTATCTCTCCCTAATCTCCCCACCCCCCACTATCCCTCCCGTAGCTCCCTGAAACAGACCCCAGTGTGTGATGCTCCCCTCCCTGTGTCCATGTGGTCTCATTGTTCAACACAGACTATGAGTGAGAACATGCAGTATTTGATTTTCTGTTCTTGTGTCAGTTTGCTGAGAATGGTGGTTTCCAGATTCATCCATGTCCCTACAAAGGACATGAACTCATCATTTTTTATGGCTGCATAGTATTCCATGGTGTATATGTGCCACATTTTCCTTTTCCAGTCTGTCATCGATGGGCATTTGGGTTGGTTACAGGTCTTTGCTATTGTAAACAGAGCTGCAATGAACATATGTGTGCATGTGTCTTTATAACAGAAAAATTTGTAATCCTTTGGATATATACCTAGTAATGGGATTGCAGGGTCAAATGGAATGTCTATTTCTAGATCCTTGGGGAACTGCCACATTGTCTTCCACAATGGTTGAACTAATTTACACTCCCACCAACAGTGTAAAAGTGTTTCTATTTCTCTGCATCCTCTCTAGCATCTGTTGTCTCCAGATTTTTTAATGATTGCCATTCTAACTGGCGTGAGATGGTTTCTCAATGTGGTTTTGATTTGCATTTCTCTAACGACCAGTGATGATGAGCATTTTTTCATAAGTTTCTTGACCTCATATATATCTTCTTTTGAAAAGTGTCTGAAAAATATGGAATGCTTCATGAATTTGGGTGTCATCCTTGTGCAAGGGCCATGCTAATCTTCTCTGTATCATTCCAGTTTTAGTATATGTGCTGTCAAAGTGAGCATAAAACCACACTTTTAAACCATTGAACAGACTGAACAAATAGTGCTGACCTGACTGCAAGGGAGTCTGGGAAATACTATCTTCTTGCGGGCCCAGGAATAGGAAATGGAACTTGGAGACTATGGATTGTAGCATTTTGTCTGCCATAAGAGTTAATTAAGAATGAACAACTTAGACTTCGGGAAATACACTGTTTGTATTGTAATAGCCCTGTTTATGCCATGGAAGTTGAAATTCAACCTGTGAGTGATGTGAATGATTCCTCTAAAGGTCCTGGCTGTTTCTGCTCTCAGTCATCCTTGGGGAAAAAAGTGAGTTTTGAATTTGGAGAAAGAAACTGCCATTTTCGCTATCTGGAGCAGAGGATTTAGGATATCATTACTATGGGATAAAGTGGCCTAGTGAGTCTGATCAATGGTAGTGGAAAGAAAAGTACAAGATGAATTGATCATATTGTTACATGGAGTTATTTGAGAGCAAGGTAGGGACTCTAAAGTTGGCTCTAGGGTTTATGAACACTAAGAGGGCCAACAGCAGAGAAAGTGTGACTTATTTTTAGCACTGAGTTCTCTAAATGGCAAACTTTCACTTTATCTTTGACCAATACCACTTACTTATCTTAACTATGCTTTTACGAAAACGGGGGAGCAATCAGAGTCCATGCTTGGATCAAATCTGCACAGAGTAAGTAGCCCTCAGGAGTAAGTTCCAAGAGGGTACCGTGAGGCATGGATGTCCAGAATGCCAGGATTAGGAAGCCAGAGTAGGTAAAAGGGCCACATAAGTACCAGGATTGATTTGCAGAACATGTAGTAGACTGGTCCAGGGTCCGAGAAACTAGTTGGGTTGGAGAAAACCTACAGAAAGTTTTGACTTCCTTTCCTTGTGAGGATTTGGGAGCCTAAAGGTGCTATGGTTAGGATATGAAAAGAAATATGACCTTATTTTGCAGCTTAGTTGGTGAAGTGGGACATTTAAATTACAAATATAATGAATGTTAGAAGAGTACTTCACAGCCTGTGGTGACATACATTAGCCCTGACTTTTCTCCTCTGATAATAGAAATTACACTTACCAAAAGAGATAGAAAAGCACTTTGCAAGAAAAGTTAAATAATGTTATTCATCATTGTTAATTATAAACAGTAACCACAACAATAACAATGACAGCAAGCTTACCCTGACAATAACAAACACTGCAAACTTATTTGTTCTTGATATTTTGTGGACACCCACATCTCTTATTTTAATCTTTATTTTGCTTTTAAAATTATCCAACTCATTTTAGTGTCAACTTTAGTTGCTGCATTCATCAACTTGGAAAGCCCGTTGCCTTGGACAAAAGTGTCATTCGATATGTTTGATATATTCAGCCCTGCATCAGTAATCTATTTGCAAAATTGTCCAATTTGAAAGTGACACATTTGATTCAGTTGACTTTCCTTTTTCTAGCACAGTAAAATTTGAAGGAATTCAAGAGGTGCTGGGCACTAGTCACCAAGGAGAAAAGACAATAAAGGGATGTGTAAAGTACTCAAGAGAAAATTGTTGTGTATCATTAGTAGTTGAATGAAGAGCCCTGTGAAGTTGAACTTCCCCAAACAGAAGGCAATGACATCTGGAGGGCAACGGAATCTTTTTAAGTTTTTGAAATCTTTTTAGTTGACTTAGGTTTTTAAATATTTTAATGTAATTGACTCTGATTATAAGTAGTACCTAGTTATTATAGAAAAATTAGAAGTATAGCTTTATAAAAACATAGAAAAACAAACAAAAAAGTAAACAAATTACCTACAGTTCTGTCAGCAGAGAGAATGATTATTCATATTTTGGTGTAATTTCTTCCATTCATTTTACAGTATACACAAATTATCATTTTTGTTATTTTAATAAAAAGGAATTAATTTGAACATAAAATATAAATCCTTATTTTAAGAAGCTAAGTTGAGGGGTGTGGATCCAAGATGGACAAAGAAGAACAGCTCTGGAGTGCAGTTCCCAGTGAGAACAATGCAGAGGGTGAGTGATCATTGCATTTCCAAATGAGTTATTACTGCCCACAGACCAGGAGATTCCCAGGCTGAAAATCGCCATGAGTTTCCAGCAGGGTTGTTTCAGATGGCACAGTGGGTCTCCACACAAAAACTCGTATAAAAACTCACACAAACCTGGGTGGCTGTTTCAACTGGTGCATGGAACACCTGGGAGACAGAGCCGCCCATTCAACTGAAAAAAAGGGTGCGTGACAGGGAGCCAGGTGATCTGGCTCAGTGAGTCACATCCCCACAAAGACCAGCAATCTGAAACACTCAGGATTGAGAGTTTCACAGCAAGTGCAGCTGGACCCAGGACAGTCCAGCTCTGTAGGGGGATGGACATCCACCATTACCGAGGCAGTCCACCACTACTGAGGCAGTCCACCATTATCGAGGCAGTCTGCCATTACAGAAACAGTCCACTATTACAGAGGTAGTCCGCCATTACTGAGGTATCTATACCTCTATAAACAAAACCACAAGGAAGTTCACACAGCACCCATGGCAGCTCAGCAATGCCTCTGCTGACAGACTGTGACTAGGCTACCTCCTAGCTGGTCAGGGCATCTCTGAAAAAAGGCAGCAGCATGTCAGGAACTTATAATTAAAGCCCCACCTTCTAGGACAGAGCACCTGGGAAAAAAGGTGGTTATGAGTTCCACTGCAGCAGACTTAAATGTACCTGCCCAGCAGCTCTGAACAAAATAATGGAGCTCACAGCTCAGCACTTGAGCTACTATAAGGGTCAGACTGTCTCCTCAAGCAGCTCTCTGAACCCTGTATATCCAGACACCTCATAAAGGAGAGCTGAGGCTGACATCTGGCAGGTATCCTTCTGGGATAAAGATAATAGAAGAAGAAACTGGCAGAAACCCTTACTGTTCTGCAGCCACCGCAGGTGATCCCCAGGCAAGCAGGGTATGGAGTGGACCTCCAGCAGTCCTACAGCAGAGGGGCCTGACTGTTAGAAGGAAAACTAAAAAACAGAAAGAAATAACTTCATCAACAAAAAGGATGTCCACTCAGAGACCCCATCTGAAAGTCACCAGCTACAAGGATGACAGGTAGATTAATCCACAAAGATGGGAAGAAACCAGTGCAAAAAGGATGAAAACACCGAAAACCAGAATGCCTCTCCTCCTCCAAGGGATCACAACTTCTCACTAGCAAGAGAACAAAGCTGGATGGAGAATGAGTCTGATGAATTGACAGAAACAGGCTTCAGAAGGTGGGTAATAACAAACTTCTGTGAGCTAAAAGAACATGTTCTAACCCAATGCAAAGAAACTAAGAACGTTGAACAAAGGTTTGACAAAATGCTAATGAGAATAAACAGCTTAGAGAAGAATATAAATGAGAGATTGAAGATCAACTCAATGAAATAAAATGAGAAGGCAAGATTAGAAAAATGAAAGTAAAAAGAAATGAACAAAGCCTCCAAGAAATATGGGATTATGTGAAAAGACCTAATCTACGTTTGGTAGGTATACAGGAGTGTGATGGAGAGAATGAATCCAAACTGGAAAACACTCTTCAGGATATTACCCAGGAGAACTTCCCCAACCTAGCAAGGCAGGCCATTATTCAAGTCCAGGAAATACAGAGAACACCATAAAGATATTCCTTAAGAAGAGCAACTCCAAGGCACATAATCATCAGATTCACTGGGGTTGAAATGAAAGAAAAAATGCTAAGGGCAGCCAGAGAGAAAGGTCGGGTTACCCACAAAGGTGAGCCCATCAGACTCAGAGCGGATCTCTCAGCAGAAACCCTACAAGCCAGAAGAGAATGGGGACCAATATTCAACATCCTTAAAGAAAACAACTTTCAACCTAGAATTTCATATCCAGCCAAACTAAGCTTCATAAGTGAAGGAGAAATAAAATCCTTTACAAACAAGCAATTGCTCAGAGATTTTGTCACCACCAGGTCTGCCTTACAAGAGCTCCTGAAAGAAGCACTAAACATAGAAAGGAACAACCAGTACCAGCCACTCCAAAAATGTACCAAATGGTAAACAGCAATGACACAATGAAGAAACTGTTTCAACTAATGGGCAAAACAACTAGCTAGCATCAAAATGGCAGGATCAAATTCATACATAACAATATTAACCTTAAATATAAATGGGCTAAATACCCCAATCAAAAGACACAGACTGGCAAATTGGACTAAAAGTCAAAACCCATCGGTGTGCTGTATTCAGGAAACCCATCTCATATGCAAGGATACACATAGGATCAAAATGAAGGGATGGAGGAAGATTTACCAAGCAAATGGAGAGCAAAAAAAAGCAGGAGTCACAATCCTAGTCTCTAATAAAATAGACTTTAAACCAACAGAGATCAAAAGAGACAAAGAAGGGCATTACATAATGGTAAAAGGATCAGTGCAACCAGAGAGCTAATGATCTTAAATATACATGCACTCAATACAGGAGCATCCAGATACATAAAGCAAGTTCTTAACAACTAACAATGACACTTAGACTCCCACACAATAATAGTGGGAAACTTTAACACTCCACTGTCAGTATTAGACAGATCAACGAGACAGAAAATTAACAAGGATATCCAAGACTTGAACTCAGATCTGGACCAAGCAAACCTAATAGACATCTACAGAACTCCCCACCCCAAATCCACAGAATATACATTTTTCTGTGGATTAGAGATGCAAAAAAACCTTCAAAAAATCAACAAATCCAGGAGCTGGTTTTTTGAAAAGATCAACAAAATACACAGACCGCTAGCCAGATTAATAAAAAAGAAAAGAGGGAAGAATGAAATAGATGCAATAAAAAATGATAAAGGGGATATCACCACCGATTCCACAGAAATACAAATTACCATCAGTGTTTACTACAAACAAGTCTATGCACATAAACCAGTAAACCTGGAAGAAACGGATAAATTTCTGGACACTTGCACCCTCCCAAGCCTAAACCAGGAAGAAGTCGAAACTCTGAAGAGAACAATAACAAGGGCTGAAGTTGAGGCAGAAATTAATAGCCTACCAATCAAAAAAAAGCCCAGGTCCAGATGAGTTCACAGCCAAATTCTACCAGACATACAAAGAGGAGCTAGTACCACTCCTTCTGAAACTATTCCAAACAACCCAAATAGATAGTATCCTTCCCAAATCATTTTATGAGACCAACATCATCCTGATACCAAAACCCAGCAGAGACTCAAGAAAAAAGAAAACTTCAGGCCAATATTCATGAAGAACATAGATGCAAAAATCTTCAATAAAATACTGGCAAACTAATTGCAACAGCACATCAAAAAGCTTATCCATCATGATCAAGTAGGCTTCATCCTGGGGATGCAAGGCTGGTTCAACATACGCGAGTCTATAAACATAATCCACCACATAAACAGAAACAAAGACAAAAACCACATGATCATCTCAACAGATGCAGAGAAGGCCTTTGACAAAATTCAACAGCCCTTTATGCTAAAAACTCTCAGTAAACTAGGTATCAATGGAACGTATCTCAAAATAGTAAAAGCTATTTATGACAAACCTACAGCCAATATCATACAGAATAGGCAAAAACTGGAAGCATTCCCTTTGAAATCTGGCACTAGACAAAGATGCCCTCTCTCACCACTTGTATTCAAAATAGTGTTGGAAGTTCTAGCCAGAGCAGTCAGGCAAGAAAAAGAAATAAAGGGTATTCAGTTAGGAAAAGAGAAAGTCAAATTGTCTCTATTTGCAGACGACATGATTGTATATTTAGAAGACCCCATCATCTCAGCCCAAAATCTCCTGAAACTGATAAGCAACTTCAGCAAAGTCTCAGGATACAAACTCAATGTGCAGAAATCGCAAGTATTCCTATACAACAATAACATACTTAGAGCCAAATCAAGAATGAACTGCCATTCACAATTGTTACAAAGAGAATAAAATATCTAGGAATACAACTAACAAAGGATGTAAAGGACCTCTTCAAGGAGAACTACAAACCACTGCTCAACGAAATAAGAGAGGACACAAACAGATGGAGAAATATTCCATGCTCATGGTTAGGAAGAATCAATATTGTGAAAATGACCATACTGCCCAAAGTAATTTACAGATTCAATGCTATCCCCATCAAGCTACCACTGACCCTCTTCACAGAACTGGAAAAAACCACCTTAAACTTCATATGGAACCAAAAGACAGCCCACATAGCCAAGACAATTCTAAGCAAAAAGAACAAAATGGGAGGCATCACACTACCTGACTTCAAACTATACTACAATGCTACAGTAATCAAAACAGCATGGTACTGGTACCAAAACAGAGATATAGACCAATAGAACAGAACAGAGGCTTTGGAGGCAATGCCACACATCTACAACCATCTGATCTTTGACAGACAGGACAAAAACAAGCAATGGGGAAAGGATTCCTGTTTAATTAATGGTGTTGGGAATACTGGCTAGCCATATGCAGAAAGCAGAATTTGGACCCCTTCCTGACACCATACACTAAAATTAACTCCAGATGGATTAAAGACTTAAACATAAGACCTAACACCATAAAAATCCCAGTAGAAAACCTAGGCAAAACCATTCAGGACATAGGTATAGGCAAGGACTGCGTATGTGACTAAAACACCGAAAGCATTGGCAACAAAACCAAAGTAGACAAATGGGATCTAATTAAACTCCAGAGCTTTTGTTCAGCAAAAGAAACAATCATTAGCATGAATTGGCAACCAACAGAATGGGAAAAAATATTTTCAATCTACCCATCTAACAAAGGACTTACATCCAAAATCTACAAAGAACTCAGAGATTTACAAGAGCAAACAAACAAACCCATTCAAAAGTGAGCGAAGGACATGAACAGACACTTAAAAAAAAAGATATTTATGAGGCCAACAAACATATGAAAAAATGCTCATCATCACTGGTCATTAAAGAAATGCAAATCAAAACCACATTGAGATACCATCTCACACCAGTTAGAATGGCGATCATCAAAACATTTGGAGACAACAGATGCTGGAGAGGATGTGGAGAAATAGGAACACTTTTTCACTGTTGGTAGGAGTGTAAATTAGTTCAACCATTGTGGAAGACAGTGTGGCAATTCCTCAAGGATCTAGAAATAGAAATTCCATTTGACCCAGCAATCCCATTACTGGGTATATATCCAAAGGATTATAAATCATTTTACCATAAAGACACATGCACATGTATGTTCATTCCAGCACTGTTTACAATAGCAAAGAACTAGAACCAACCCAAATGCCCATCGATGATAGACTGGACAAGGAAAATGTGGCACATACACCCCATGGAATACTATGCAGCCATAAAAATTGATGAGTTCATGTCAGGGACATGGATGAATCTGGAAACCATCATTCTCAGCAAAGTGACACAAGAACAGAAAATCAAACACCTCATGTTCTCACTCATAGTCGGGTGTTGAACGATGAGACCACATGGACACAGGGAGCGGAGCATCACACACTGGGATCTGTTGAGGGGTAATAGGGGAGGGTAGTGGGGGGTGGGGAGATTGAGGAGAGATAATATGGGGAGAAATGCCAGATATAGATGATGGGGGATGGAGGCAGCAAACCACCTTGACATGTACGTACCTATGCAACAATCCTGCATGATCTGCACATGGACCCCAGAACCTAAAGTGCAATTAAAATAAATAAATAAACAAAAAGCCTATTTTATAAAAAACAAAGAAGCTAGGTTGAGGCTAGGCATGGTGGCTCACGCCTGTAATCCCAGCACTTTGGGAGGCCAAGGCTGGCATATCACGAGGTCAAGAGATCCAGACCATCCTGGTCAACATGATGACCCCTACCCCAAGCTGTACTGAAAATAGAAAAATTAGCTGGGTTTGTGGGTGCATACATGTAGTCCCAGCTACTCAGGAATTTCAGGCAGGCGAATCACTTGAACCTGGGAGGTGGAGGTTGTAGTGAGCCAAGATCACACCACTGCACTCCAACCTGGCAATAGAGTAAGACTCTGTCAAAAAAAAAAAAAAAAAAAAAAAAAGGAAGCTAGGTTGAACCCCCACTGTAAACTTGTGAGTTAATTTTTGCTGGACACCCATTGAATCTCTTCAATGTAACGAATTAGTAAACATAAAGGAGACCCATTCCTGGCCTTAAAGAGCTTATTATGATCCAAGCAAGGTGTCAAGGCAAATAAATATTCAATTTAAAGCAAGGAGTACTTATTGAGAAATTGTGACCAGTCCTGTGTAAACGGAGCTGTGGATGCAAAGGAGTAAGTACCTGGATTCTGCCCTCAAGGCCCGTACAGTGCCACGGAAGACGAGACATGACTTACACACAATACAATAAGATCTAAACCACTGTCACACATAATTAGTATTTTAGGAAGTCAGAAGAGGGAACAATCATCATGAGTTGAAGTCCTAAGAAGCATTTGACTGGAGAGGTAATTTTCAAGGTGGGTCCTCTAGGGTGGAAGGGATCTGGAAGGCAAACAAACAGTGAATGAGATCACAAAGCACCTCAGCCAAAGGTCCCCAGACAGCATAAAAGTTGCTGAGGACCAGAACAATGGAAAGTGGACAGGGGATAGCACAGATGTGGGGAAATTAGGATGGAAAAGAAGTTTCATCTAGAGGAGTGGAAGACCAGTGCTCTTTCTGTATTGTCTGTTCCTAAGTTACAAAGGCATAAGTTTCTCTTTTGAACCTGGATGCCAGCAGTTTTAATGACTGAGCCTTTGTTTGTAACATGGTCTTAATTTCTAAAAGGAATAAGAGTTATTTTCACCCATGGACTTATTGAAATCCATAATCAATGACAAAGAGCACTGTAATCTAGTCCCACAACTTAATTTTGAACTTGCAGTGTTCTTTTTGCCTTCAAAATGCTTTCTATTTCTCTCTATATATTTTAGAATTTCTTATTTTTAAATGGAAAAATAAAATTATATATATTTATGGTGTATAGCATGATGGTTTGAAATATATGCACATTATAGAATGCCTAAATTGAGCTAATTATTATTTTTTGTGATGCAAACACTTAATATCTACTCTCAGTGATTTTCAAGTATGCAGTGTATTATTATTAACTTCAGTCACCATGTTGTACAATAGATTTCTTCAATTTTTTCTTGTCTAGTTGAAATTTTGTGTCTTTTTACCAACATCTCACAACTCATCCCCCCCCACCAAACCCCTGGTTCAGGTAAACACCATTCTACTCAGCTTCTATGAGTTTGACTTTTCAAAATATCTTTTCTTATTTAAGTTATTCCAGTAAAGGAACACTTAGTAATAATGTTCAGAAACTTTTTTCTTTTGGTGATCCGTGAGAGTCAATGTAAACATGTAACCAGAACACATTACTAGATGTCTCATAGAACAGTAATTAAGAGAACAGATGTCAGATTCTGCCTCTGTCCAGCTGTGTGACCTTGAGTAAGTTACTTGATATCTTTGAGCTTCAGTTTCCTCATCAGCACCACAGGCAAAATGATTCCCATGGCACAGATTTATTGTAAGGATTAAATGAGGTAAGTATGTAATGTAATTTCTGGCATAAGAAATGTGCTTAGTCAATCATAGCAACTACTCTTATAGGCAGAGAATAAGTGAAGTGGCTTCCTCACAGCTTGCTATTGGATTACTTAAGAGCTAGAACTGGCTGGAAAGTACAGCAATTTGAATTTGCTACAAACTCTACCAGAGCAGTGTTTAAAATAGTGGTTGGGCTGATGTCAATGGAAGAATGGTGCTAAGCTCTTAATGAGTAAGCATTAAATACCTGAACATAAACACCCTGAATCCATAACCTATTAGACAGCTAAGGAAGCTCAGCCTTCCTCAGAGTGTTTTAAAAAAATCTTTTAGCATGAGAAATTTTTATTTCTCAACTTTAGTCTTAAGAAAACAATTTGAGGTTATACTCTAATGAGATTTTACAGCATTTGTTTATGTTGCAGATGAAGGTAAAACAGAAGATGTATCTACTGGGTACTAGATGACCTATTTGGAAATTTAGAAGCAGCGTTACGGCACCAAAGCAGAGGTGGACTGCAGAATCTGGAATATTTTCTTGACTCTGTGCCTTTGTACAAGCTCTTCTTTGCCTGGATACAACCTGTATTACTACCACTTTCTGCTAAATATCTGGCTGACTTCTGTTTATCCTTCAAGTGGGTTTCTCTGGTTCCTCAAGCCTTGGTTTAGGAGCCTCTCCTAAGTATCTTCATAACATTTTATTCTTTAGTTCGTGCTACGCTTGCCTAATTTATGGAGGCTAAACAGTAGGAATGTGGCTGAACAGTATAAGCTCTTTATGCATTTATATACCATAAACATTGGAATAAGAGTGCTCTTAGCTAAAAAAGGATTCTCCTCTCTCAAAGTCCCAGGTGCCTCTCAATTTTTAGTAAAATGTAATGTATGTAGCTCAAAAATAGATAAGATCAAAATATTCCAGGCAGTTTCATCAAGCCTGATTCCCACTTCTTCGGAAGTCCGCCTTTGAGTCCAATGGCAGTGCAGGTTCCAGATGGTCTGTATGATCAGACTAAGTCAGGCATGTCATATAACAAAACCTAAAAAGTATATTTGAAAATGTGTTTTATAGACCTTACCTAGAAACTCTTTGGTCAGACAAAGGCTAATGATTTGAATTTCTCTTACTCTACTGCTGATTAAATGCCACTCACTTACTGGCTCCTGCAATGAGAGTAGCAGGTAGTTCCATGGTGCTCTAGAGTGAAATTGCTTGTTTGTGTATCTGCCTTCCCTATGGGTATGTGAGTTCCTTGAAAGCAAGGCCCACACCTTGCTCTCATAGCCCTGGAACCCAGTACAGCACCCATCACATGGTAGATGCTCACAAATATTTGTTGAATGAAAGAATAAAGAATTCATCAGTTAGGACCTGTATGATACTTTAAACCTGAGCCCAAGTTAGGAGACATAAAGAGCTGGCTTCCTTATCTTTAAGGTTAGGCCAGGCTCAGCCTTCAGGATATTATCATTGCTCAATCCCCCTCAGGGAGCAGGGGGCATCTGCTTGTTCTGCCTAGAAGAGTGAGCCAAAAATCACCTTCTAATGTTGCAGAGAAACAGAAGAAAACTTTCTGTATCAGAACTACATTTTGGATTTGAGATCTTCTGAAACTATATGTAAAATGTCTTTTTGGCTGGGTGCGGTGGCTCACGCCTGTAAGCTCAGCACTTTGGGAGGCCGAGTTGGGCGGATCACGAGGTCAGGAGATCGAGATCATCCTGGCTAACACAGTGAAACTCCATCTCTACTAAAAATACAAAAAAAATTATCTGGGCATGGTAGCACGCACCTGTAGTTCTAGGTACTTGGGAGGCTGAGACAGGAGAATCACTTGAAACCAGGAGGGAGAGGTTGCGTCATGCCATTGCACTCCAGCTTGGGTGACAGAGTAAGACTCTGTCTCAAAAAAATAATAATTTTTTTTAAAAAGTCTTTTTTCCCACTCCCCTGAAGAAAGAGTGCTTAATTTTACTCGGATTCTCAAGGTTGTCTCTGATTCCTCAGGGAATAAGGATCATTGCCCCAGAGCCTTCCTCAATATGAGTCAGCCTTTCTGAGGATGAGAGATGCTTTTGACACTGTCACCAGGTAAAACGCACTGAGGATGCCCCACCGTGGGGATATTTCCTTTCCCTTTAGGCATCAGTGCCATTTCTGTGCCTGATGATGTTGTCTTTGCCAGAGAGGACTCTAGAGGGTATAAGTCAATTTTTTCTCCATTTACAATAAAGATCTATGGCTTGCTTACCTGTCCTGCCCCACCTGTGCCCTACTATCAATTTTCCTATTCATAAGTAGAATGCAAAATCCTGCTTTTACACATGGAAGCTTTGTACTTTCACAGCTTGCCTTAGCCTTTCTAAGGCTTGTTTTCTTTGCATCTAAATACAATGTTCCTCATCTCTTGGTATAATGTTCTTAGCTTAGAATGTTGTTCACACATTCATTTATTCACTCAGCACGTATTTATGGAAGGCCTATTATACACTAGGAACTGGTCTAGGGGTGAATAGAACAGACGGGTCTCTATTCTCACAGAACAATTATTCTAGGGGAAGGAGTCAGACAATGAGCAAATAGAAAAATAGAATACAGTATCAGATACTGATGAGTGGTACACAGCATTCAAATAGAAATGATGCCATAGAAAGTGGCTGTGGACTAGGTTAGATTTGGTCATCATGGAGTGTCCCTTTGTGGTAACATTTTGGATTTGAAGATCAGGGCAGAGGAGGGAGGTAGTGCCACAGCTGGGGTGGGGATGAATTTCATGTGTCTGAGAAATGCCAGTGCGGGTGGGCAGATATGGCTTTGAAAGTCTTTGTAAGTAGGTTTGGAATGGGTTTTAAGTATTATGAGAGGCCTTTAAAGGCATTTTAAGCAGGAGAGGGATGTGCTCTAAAATACTTTGTAAAAGATCACTGTAGCTGTTTTGTGGACATTAATTGTAAAGAGTGAAGAATGAGGGCCATGTATAAGGTGGCTCATGCCTGTAATCCCAGCACTTTGGAAGGCCAAGGTGGGTGGATTGCTTGAGCCCAGGAGTTTGAGATCAGCCTGGGCAACCTGGTGAGACCCCATTTCTAAAAACAATGCAAAAATTAGCTGGGTGTGTTGGCTTGTGCCTGTAATCCCAGCTACTCAGAAGGCTAAGGTGGGAGGATTACCTGAGCCTGGGGAGGTCAAGGCTGCAGTAAGCTGTGATTGAACCACTGCAGTTCAGCCTGGGCAACGGCATGAGACCTATGTCAAAAAAACCCACAAAAACCAAAAAACAAACAAACAGCAGGAAGTTACTCCAGTAGTCCGAGCTATAGACAGTGGTGGGTTGGCCTGAGGTGTAGGGATGAAGAGAAGTGGCTGATTGCAGATAGATGTGTAAAGTACTTGGTTCCAGGCCTGACACATGGTAAATACTCAATAAACTCTAGCTGCTATCATCATCATCATTATTACTATTGGCTGGTAAAATGAAACTGGACCAAGTAATGGACCAACAAAATAGTCGTTTTAAGAATACTACTGACTTCAGAGCAAATTAGGTGGGATGAGCCAACTATTATCTGTACATGGACATTTAATTACTGTTACTTTTCAGGCACTGTTTAAATGTTGTGTTTTCAACACTTTTCTCTTTGCATCTTGAGAAGAAATCTATCATTTACTTGTTTCAAGATACACCGTTTAGTCATTTGGTGGTGAAAGATTCTGATTATCTTCAAATGACATATGTGAAACAGTGAGTTCCAAGTTGTGTGGAAGATGTAATATATTGCACTGCTCTGGAATTTATTATGAGCAAGGAATAGGAAAAAATTAGGGAGTTAATATCTAGGAAGAAGGCAAAACTGAAAAATGACACAGATAAATTAATATATTTATGGATACATGTCATGCAGTTTGATGCCAGAAAAGCCAAATGAAGAAGTAATGTTCTGAAAGCAACTCACAATTACTAAAACCACTAAGCTCTGAGTCAGAGAAATATGAAGACTAGTGACAGTCATACATATTTGTTGCTATGGAGTTTTTTAAAGTTGAGAGAGAAAGTGGGACTGCACTGTACTTTTATTTACCCCCCTTTTCAGAAGTCTTTGGCTCTGTACTTTAACAAATGCATATATATTTTCAATCTACTTTTATCAAGCAAGCTTGTGATTACAAACTAAAGCTAAATTATTCTGAGATGTAGAAGTCTTAGGTGAAAGACAGACATCCTTGCAATCCCTTTAGTCATGGTGATCTCTTCAACTGTTAGAATTCACTGGAGTAAGGTAGCGTTTCAGCTAAGTGGTCCCACTACTATAGAATAATTCCTGTAATGACTTAACATTTTCTAAGAAAACATTAGGTTCTAAATGATAATTTTCTACTAATCCAGAGAGAGTTTGTTTTCAAAATGTGGACACTAATAATTCCCCAGCAATGCGGCTTCTAGATATACTGATGCAGTTACTCAAGTTTACTGAGTGCTCACAGTGGGCCAATAATTTTGCCAGCGAATTTTTGCTATTTTCAAAATTTTTCTCTTTGCTCTCTCCTTTTTCTTCTATTTTTGAAAATTCTGATGATAAAAATAAAAGTGTCTGCCTATAGATAATTGGATCATTAAAGACATATATTTTAATTTAATAAAATAAAATTATCTAAAATTCCAGTAAAAAATAGCATTTCCCAAAGTACATTCTGTGGATCACCAGTTCTTCAAGGCACTACTTGAAAGAAATTTCCAGACATCCTGACTGTTGTATTCCCCTTTCACATCTGCTTGAGCCCTACTTTAAGGCCATTAATTCTACCACCATGTCTTCAAAATCATGGCCGGTCACAATCTCATTAAAGCACTATCAGAAAATTAGCCAAACAAGCCATGGTACTTACAGCTGCAAGCTGGTCCTTAGGCTGTAATTAATATCTACCATCTTGCTCCTCCATCCATTTTAGATTATCCCCTACCCTTGGCCATCACTTTTGCTGCTTAGATTGCTTGTGTGATGCAGTAATCAAGACACTTATCCCTGCAGATCTCACTCCCTGCTTACCATGCCCTTGTGAGGCCATAATTGCTGCAATTTCTGGTTCACCATTATCATTAGGAATGGAAACACCAAGAGATACCTCAGTGAATTTTCTGAGTTCCAGGCATGCTCCTCCCTGCCCCTATTAGGGAGCAGCAACCCTAGTTCCGCCTGATGATTAAGGTAGATTTACCCCATTAACATGATAAGTCCTTCTTTTGGCTGTGGTCCTCATGCATGAAGAGCCCAAAGTCATTAGGTGGTAGTTGTAGCTTTAGGTTCACTGGAATCCTTATCATGTTCCCCAGTGGGAGGGTAGCCCCACTGGCAACCAGGACCTCTAGTCCAGCAGAACCTAAGTTGTAGGACTGGGGAGCACAAATATTAAGTGAATTACTGGGAGCAATGGTGAGAAGGGCCAATTTTACTTCCATCTCTTCATTCCAGAGCCCGTGTCAATTAGGCAGGTTTCTCTAGCAGGACAGAACTAATAGGAGATGTTAATAAACTCTCCTTTGTATATATTTTATAAATATAAAAATTTTATAATGAACTCCCTTTTATATATTTATATATATATATATATATGGGAGTTTATTAAGGAGTATTGATTCACACGATCGCAAGGTAAGGTCCCACAATAGGTCATCTGCAAGTTGAGGAGCAAGGAAGCCATTCTGAGTCCCAAAACCTCAAAAGTAAGGAAGTTGACAGTGCAGCCTTCAGTCTGTGGTGAAGGTTCCAGAGCCCCTGGAAAACAACTGGTGTAAGTCTGAGAGTCCAAAAGCTGAAAAACTTGTTGTTTGAGGTTCAAGGGTAGGAAGCATCCAGCACAGGAGAAAGAGGGAGGCCAGAAGCCTTAGCCAGTATAGTCCTTCTGTGTTCCTCTGCCTGCTTTTACCCTAGTCATGCTAGCAGCTGATTAGATGGTACCCACCCAGATTGAAGGTAGGTCTG
This sequence comes from Cebus imitator, assembly GCF_001604975.1. Taxonomy (NCBI): domain Eukaryota; kingdom Metazoa; phylum Chordata; class Mammalia; order Primates; family Cebidae; genus Cebus; species Cebus imitator. Next base: position 156,401 of record NW_016108219.1, on the reverse strand, counting down.
CCTCTCCCAATCCACTGACTCAAATGTTAATCTTCTTTGGCAACCCTCTCAGACACACCCAGGAATGATACTTTTCATCCTTCAATTCGGTCAAGTTGACACTCAGTATTAACCATCATCCTGTGTATTTTAGCAATGCTGGATGCAGCACCATGTATCAGTGGAGTTAGTTCAGTGCATCCGAGGGAGCTCCCCAACCTACAGGGTTTTTGTCTCTGGACTGACGTCTTATGTGAATCTTTTAATAGTCTGTTCCAACATGCTACCAGATCTGCTGCTTCTGGGTGAAGTGGTTTACACTAGGACACATAGATCTTAGAGCCACATACCCTTCCCATTGACACACATTCTTTGCTGGAAAATGTGTCCTTTCATCAAAGGCAATGGTGTGGAGGTAAATCAGGAATTCTAAAAGCCCTTGATAGTAGGCAGCAAAGGCAAATATAGAGCAGGTTTTATTTCTGCTAAGAGCAAATCTCTGCTCCTTCAAGAGTGGAATGTCTCAAGACATTGATAGTGGCACTAACTTCTGTAACTCACCCTAAGGTGTGGGATTTCTTCTAATTTACTATTTTCATTTGGAGAGCAATTTCAGGGGCTTCCTTCTGGCCTTTCCTGCCATAATTACTCTTATTCCAGAAGTCATGAAGCCAATATAAGGTTCTGCAGCTGATAATATTTCTCTACTAATTATGCACTCAGGATCTGGGTAAGAGCCATGGGCTGGGTCTTTGGACTCATGGGACACAATGTAAAATTCACTTAGGTTAGTATTCCATTTACCACCTGACCTTTGAGAGTCCATGTCATTAATGTTCCCTGGTGTCAGTGCCAGCTCACACTCTATATTTATCAGCCCTTTATTCATCATTCCTCAAAGTGAAATGTTTAGGTATTCCACTCTATTAGTCAGGATTCTCTAATATATATGCTTGTGTGTGTTTGTGTATGTTCATATATGTGTGTTTGTGTGTATATATGTGTGTGTGTATATATATGTGTATGTGTGTGTATATATATCTACATACATACACACATATAGATATATAATGCACATATATGTATATCTATACATATATATGTACATATCTATACATATCTATACATAGACACACACATATATATAAACTCATATATATATATGTTTATTAAGTATTAACTTAGATGATCACAAGGTCCCACAATAGGCTGCAAGCTTGAGGAGCAAGGAGAGCCATTCTTAGTCTCAAAACTGAAGAACTTGGAGTCCAATATTTGAGGGCAGGAAGCATTTAGCACAGGAGAAAGATGTAGGCTGGGAAGGTAGACTAGTCTTGTCTCTTCAAGTTTTTCTGCCTGCTTTATATTCGCAGGCAGCTGATTAGATGGTGCTCACCAGATTAAGGGTAGGTCTGCCCTTCTCAGCCCACTGACCCAAATGTTAATCCCCTTTGGCAACACCCTCACAGACACACTCAGGATCAATATTTTGCATCCTTCAATCAAGTTGACAGTATTAATCATCACAAGTCCACCCTTGTCAACTTGAACTTATACACATCTCCTGAGATCATAATCATCAAATAAAGAAAATAATAAGGTCGTAATTATGCCTAACATGATACAACTATCCTTCATACAACCAGAAACACACCAATCCCCAACCCAAATACTATTATGTAAAGTTAATAATACTATCATGTAAAGTAAATAATACTTAAATGCTGATATGGAGTCAATAAATTTATGTCACATGATAAAGGAAAAGGAAATGAAATGAAGGTATTAGTGAAAGGGTATACATGCACAAACATGTTTTTAACAAAAGGAGGAGGAAATACTCATGACATTTACAGTCCTTGTTTCGGTAGCTGGTCACGTGGTCATAGCTGGTATTGACAACTACCTTCTACTGCCCATTCTATGTTCCCTTTGCCTTCAGCCAGAACCTTGGTAGCTTGTGGTTTTTCTCCTGGGGGAGTGACCCAAACCTTCATTCCTGAAGAGTCTGGACCATTTGTAGTCCTGCCTGGACTGAGCTGTTGTAGTTTAATGGAATCATGTCTCCTGGTGGCAGTGTTCCTTTGTCTGGAACTAAAACCTCTAGGCCAGCAGAATGCAATGTTGCAGGAACAGAAAGCAAAAATTTTGCTAGTGGGTCACTAGGGGTGATGGTGGGTGGTACCACTTCAATTTCTACCCCTTGATCCCTGGACCCATGAATCCTGGCTATGGGAGAAACAGTACCATATATTGGATGCTGATTCAGAGCATACATGGCCTTACGGAGAACTTTAGCCCAGCCCTGCAAAGTGTTGTCACTTACTTGGCATTGTAGTTGTGACTTCAAAAGGCCATTCCACTGTTCTATCAATCCAGCTGTTTCAGGATGATGAGGAACATGGTAACACCAATGAATTCCATGAGCATGAGCCCACTGCCAAACTTCTTTAGCCATAAATTGAGTGCCTTGGTCAGAGGCAATGCTGTGTGAAATACCATGATGGTGGATAAGGCATTCTGTGAGTCCACTGATGGTAGTTTTGGCAGAAGCATTGTTTGCTGAATGGGCAAACCCATGTCCTAAGTAAGTGTCTATTCCAGTGAAAACAAGCCTTTTCCCTTTCCATGATGAAAGAGGTCCAATATAATTAACCTGCCACCAAGTAGCTGATCACTCCAAGGAATGGTGCCATATTGAGGGCTCAGTGTTGGCCTCTGCTGCTGGCAAATTGGGCACTCAGCAGTGACCATAGCCACATCAGCCTTGGTGATTGGAAGTCCAAGTTGCTGAGCCCATGCGTAACCTCCATCCCTGCCTCCATAGCCACTTTGTTCATGGGCCCATTGGGCGACAACAGGGGTAGCTGTGGAGAGGCTGAGTGTTGTTCACAGAAAGTGTCATCCTATCCACTTGATTATTAAAATTATCCTCTACTGAGATCACCCATTGGTGAGCACTCACATGGGATATAAATATCTTCCGTTTTTGACCACTCAGAGAAGTCCATCTATATACCTCTTCTCCAAATTTCTTTGTCACCAATTTTCCAATCATGCTTCTTCCAAGACCCTGACCATCCAGCCAAACCATTAGCTACAGCCCATGAATCATTTTATAATCACATATCTGGCCATTTCTCCTTCCATGCAAAGTGCACAGCTATGTAGACTGTTTTAACTTCTGCCCACTGGGAAGATATACCTTTAGGAATGTCCTAGAGAGGGACTGTAGTGCTGCAGCTGTCCACTTTCAGGTGGTGCTTGCATATCATGCAGAATCACCTGTGAACCAGAACCAGGCCCTAGTCTTCTCTTCCTCTGTCAGCTGATCATAGGGAACTCCCCTTGAGGCCACTGGTGCAAGCTGGGGAAGAGAAGGTAGGGTGGCAGGAGTTGAGACCATGGGCATTTGAGCCACTTCCTCATGTAACTTACATGTGCCTTCAGGACCTGCTCGAGCCCGATCACATATATATGCCACTTCCATATCATGATAGAATGCTGCTGTGCATGACCCACTATATGGCTGGGGGGATTAGGAAGCACCCAGTTCATGATAGGCAGTTCAGAATGCATAGTGACTTGATTACTCCATAGCTAAATGTTCAGTTTTCACCAAAGCCCACTAACAGGCCAAGAACTGTCTCTCAAAAGGAGAGTACCCAGCACTTTGGGAGGCCGAGGCGGGTGGATCACGAGGTCAGGAGATCAAGACCATCCTGGTCAACATGGTGAAACCCCATCTCTACTAAAAAACTACAAAAAATTAGCTGGGCATGGTGGCATGTGCCTGTAATCCCAGCTACTCAGGAGGCTGAGGCAGGAGAATTGCCTGAACCCAGGAGGCGGAGGTTGCAGTGAGCTGAGATCACGCCATTGCACTCCAGCCTGGGTAGCAAGAGCGAAACTCCATCTAAAAAAAAAAAAAAAAAAAAAAAAAAGGAGAGTAGTTATCTGCAGAAGATGGCAGGGCCTTGCTCCAAAATCCTAGAGGCCTCTGCTGTGATCTACCTATGCGGGCGTGTGAAAGGCTCCAAACAGCATCCCTATCTGCCACTGACTCCTCAAGCACCATTGGGTCATAAGGCCCACGTGACAGAATAGCTTGCACAGCATCATAGACCTGTTGCAGAGCTTTTTCATGCTCTGGACCCCACTCAAAACTGGTAGCCTTTCCAGTCAGTCAATAAATGAGCCAGAGTAACACTCCCAAATGAGAAATATTGCCTCCAAAATCCAAATAGGCCCGTTAGGCATTGTGCCTCTTTCTTGGTTGTGGGGGGGGGGCAAATACAGCAACATATCCTTCACCTTAGAAAGAATATCTTGAAAGGTCCCATACCACTGGACCCCTAGAAATTTTACTGAGGTAGAAAGTCCCTGAATTTTAGTCAGATTTATTTCCCATCCTCTGGAACTCAAATGTGTTACCAATAAGTACAGTGTATTTGCTACTTCTTGCTCACTGTATCCAATCAGCATAATATCAAGGTAATAGATCAGTGTGATATTTTGCAGAAGCAAAAAGCGACCAAGATCTCTCTGAATGAGATTCTGACACAAAGCTGGAGAGTTGATATACACCTGAGGTAGGACAATAAAAGTGTATTGCTGGCTTTGCTGGCTGAAGGCAAATTGCTTTTGGTGGGTGTTATGGACAGGAATGGAGAAAAAGGCATTTGCTAAGTCAATGGCTGCATACCAGGTAACAGGAGATGTGTTAATTTGCTCGAGCAATGAAACTACATCTGGTACAGCAGATTCAATTGGAGTCACCACTTGGTTAAGCTTATGATAATCCGCTGTCATTCTCCAATACTGATTTGTCTTCTGCACTGGCCAAATGGGAGAGTTGAATGGGGGATGTGGTGGGAATCACCACCCCTGCGTCTTTTAAGCCCTTGATGATGGCACTAATCATCTCCGCAATCCCTCCAGGGATGCAATGCAATATTGTTTTTGATTTGCTATTTTTCTAGGTAGAGGCAGCCTTAATGGCTTTCATTTGACCTTTTCCACCATAGTATCCCTCATCTTACCTAGTCAGGGAGTCAGTGTGGGGGATCTGGCAGCTGCTAAGGATGTCTGTGTCAATTATGTGTTCTGGTACTGGGGAAATGACCACAGGAAGAGACCAGGAACCCACTGGACACACTGTAAGTCAGACCTCACCTAAAACTCCATCAATTACCTGACCTCCATAAGCCCCTACTTTAATTGGAGGACTACAATGATGTTTTGGGTCTCCTGGAATTAACATCAGCTGAGAGCCAGTGTCCAGTAGTCCCTGAAATGTCTGATCATTTCTCTTTCTCCAATGCACAGTTACCCTGATAAAAGAGCAGAGGTCTCCTGGGGGAAAGATGGGAGAAAGATTCACTGCATAAATTGTCGGTAATGTGGTGGGGTCCTTCCTTAAGGGGACCTGCCTCCCCTTTATTCAAGGGGTTCTGGGTCTGTAAACTGGCTCAAGCCTGGAAATTGATTGAGGGGCCATGATTGCCTTGTTCTATAATTCACATTAGTCTTTTGTCCATCTGACCTATATATTTTCTGCTTGTATAAATTAAGTAGGAATGCAGTAGGCTTCCTATCAATTTCACTTCTAGGAATACTGTGGTTAATTAGCTGTTGCTACTGCTCTACATGAGTCAGACTATTCTGATTTCTGCTTTGTCTCTGCTGTCCATTACGGTAGCTATGCCCACCTTGCCTTTGACTGTTGAGTGCTGCCACTTGGCCCCTGCCACCTCTAAATCCAATTATTCCCATTGTATTTAAGTTTTGTACTTGAGTGACTGTGGTTTCCACTGTTAGGTCTGACATACAGAGAAGAGCAAGTATAGGGTTCTTTAAAATTCAGGTGCTGCCCTCACAAATCTGTTTCACAAGGCAATGGTCAAGGGTATATCTTTTATAACCACCCCCCACCCAAGCTGGGATGAGTAGGTCTAAAGTGATTAATCCACTCCACCATCCCAATCTCCCTAAGCCTTTGAACACCTTCCTCTACATTAAATCAAGGAAGATCAGGCATTTCCAGCTCACAGTGGGCCATCTTTTAATCCATATTTCAGCTAACCAAGTAAATAAACTATTAGAACCTTTTTTAACTCCTTGAGCTGCAACATTAAAAGCAGAGTCCCTGCTTAGTGGACCTAAATCAACAAATTTATCCTGATCCATCTCTATATTCCTTCTACCATTATCCCATGCCCTTAATATCCATTCCCATGCATGTTCTCCAGATTGCTGTTTATATAAATTAGAGAACTCAAACAGTTCTTTTTGAGTGTAGCACATCTCCTCATGGGTCACACTCTCAACCTCACTTCTAGGGGCCCACTGGGACTTTAGTCTAGTTATAGGTCTAGAAGCAAATGGAGTGTTGGCAGTGGCTCCTGAGGAGAATCAACATTATTTTTCCTGGAAACTACCTCAGGGGAGGCCATCACTGTTGCCTCAGACAGCACAGGGTTTATCACCTCAAAATTGGAAAGGCTGATGGCAGCATGGGTTGGGGAGGGGATATTGCCACTGCTGGGGATGGGGAAGCTGTTCCTTCTGGCAAAAAAAGATTCATCAGAGTTGACATACTCAGTGTCCCCAGCTTCATCAGGGTCTTCCCACATGTCCTTATTCCAGTTGCAGGGTCCCATTCTTTTCTAATCAATGTCCTTAATAGTAGACACCTGGTGAAGGCTGTGCATGCATCTTTCATTGCAGGTCAGCCACTCACATAAGAGCTTGTGTCTGTTTTTCCACAATTTCAGCTTTTTCTCTATGGGAGATAAGATTCTCACTCAGGGCAATCTTAATAAATTTGAGGCTCAGTATCTGCTTCTGAAGCCAGGAGACACAGTCCCTGAGTTTATCATTTTCTTTTGTCACTTTGTCCACTGAACTTAGGAGGAACCAACCACCTTCATTATGTTCCTTGGTTTTGCACATATGGTCAAAGGTATTATGTATCGGGTCACTAAACTCCTTGCCTCTCACAAGTGGTAAATCAAGAATGTTGAATGCATTTATTTTGCATAACTTTCTAAACAGTTTATGCCAACTATTAGAAGTAGAGTCCTTAGCATTTTGGGGTCTAATTGTACTAAGCAGTCAACTCCAGACACTCCAAAAACCAATGAAAGAACTCTATCCTTAATATTCTCTTCTTCTAGAACCAATCCTTGTACCAAAACCTGTATTAGGGTTCTTTAGAGGGATAGAACTAATGCCTTCCTCAATAACCTGAAAGGCAATTTTGGCATTTCAGTGTACTTACAGGCCATATCATCTCTAAGCTTTAAGAAGTCAACCCAGAGGCATGGCTGGGATTGGTGGCTCTCACCTGTAATCCCAACACTTTGGGAGGCTGAGGTGGGTGGATCGCTTGAGCTCAGGAATTGGAGACCAGCCTGGGCAACATGGCGAAACCCCACTTCTACAGAAATCTAAAAATTAGCTGGGCATGGTAGTGCATGCCTGTAGTCCCAGCTACTTGGGAGGCTGAAGTGGGAGGATGGCAGGAGCTCAGGGAGGTTGAAGCTGCAGTGAGCTGAGATCACACCAGAGCACTCCAATCTGGGTGATAGAGCCAGATTATTTAAAAAAAAATGCATCGCTCCCACCTCAAAAAAAAAAAAAAAAAATCAGACATAGTAAGAAAGCTCCTGTGTCTATAACCTCTCTCCCTCTCTCCTCCCAGTTTTATATTCAGAGCCCTCTCTTTCTCTTCCCTGCCCCTCCCCAACAATCTTAAGTTCCCTTCTCACACATGTTCCCCTGGCTCCAGGTAGTCGTGCAATTCTCTTGATGAGCAAGCTGTTTCCTTCCACAGCTCTGAGACTATATTTCTCTGCTTGGGCCGTATGACCAGTTATTGGTCCAGAAGCAGTGAGGGGAGGCAGGGACTCATCTGAAGGACAAACAATTTTGCAAAGCATTCATCCCAGGTGAGGCTTTGCATACTTTCCAGGCAAGGTGCAATTGCTTTCCTCTAGCAAGGGGCAGAGACATTTGGCTTCAGGGGAATCTGATGGGGAGGGGCCCGTGTTTTTCAGGTGCTCCAATGTCCCCATCCAAGGTCTCAAGTTCCCACTTCTCTCTCAGGTCCCTGACATTAGCATGGAGACCTGTCAATGCTGAACTCATACGATTAAAACCTGAACCTGATTTTAGCTTAGTGAGCCCTCCAGTTGCAGCAGATGAACCCTTAAAGTGCTACCATGGAGGCCTCTGGCTTTCTCAGCAAGCCCTAAGTTAGTAATTGGCATCTCAAGTCTGTCATTATCTTTTTTTAAGGCTTCCAAGGCAGCTAACAAAACCCAACCAACTCCACAATCCTTGTTATTACCAGTGCCCCACACCATTCAAGGGTAGGGCTTCTGCATCACCAAATGCTTTCCCTTCCACCTGGTCTTTATTCCAACACACAACAGGTGAGACTCTTCATAATTGGGATGTTACACTCTGTTACAGCTTATTATTTCTACCCCACTTACCACCAGCATTGGGTCTGTGGCTATACACCTGTGAACGATACAGGTCAAGAATTCCAATTCTCAAAGTCTGCTCTCTGGGGCCACTTTCAGTAGCAATTTATTTCCTGTTCCCTCAGAAATAGAGCCTGAGAAAAGAACTTCAAGTTCAGGTAGTTTATTTGAGAGGTTATCCCAGAAGCAAATGTGAGCAAATAGAGTGAGGCAGAAGAGAAGGAACAGCCAATATCAGGGTGCATTTATTGAGGTCAATGCCATAACTAATGGGATTAGGTTCTACCAGGACCCCCAAAAAACACACAGCATTCCCCCTAGAATTGCTAGGCCACTAGCTCCTATCTCTCAGATTGCTAGTTTCTCCTGGGGGCTTTCCCTTGGTGCACAAGTGCCTGCATGAAGGCTAAGAAGTTCCTCTCAGGGTTGAAGAAAGGCCCTAGGCAGAAAGTAAAAAGCCATATGGCTTACTTTTGAAACAAGATTCTGCCATGAGCTCACATTAAACTGTCCACTACAACTGTGGCTGACATTACAGATCTGGGACACTGAAGTCGTCTGCTACAAGAAGGTTGGAGCAGAATATTAGGTGGAATCAGGGTCATGGTTGCAGCATTGCCCCCCTGTACAAGTCTTGCCCTGCCTGGGTTGACTGCCCCAGGGCTTCTTGTTCATTAAGGCAATAGCTGGTGTGATGACATGCATCTGTAATCCCAGTGCCTTGGGAGGCCAAGGTGGGAAGAGGACTTGAGCCCAGGAGTTCAAGGCCTCAGTGAGCTATACTCACACCACTCACAGCTTGGGTGACAAAGTGAGACCTTGTCTCTAAAGAAATGAAAAATAAAGTACATTTAAAAAATATTGAGACAATAAATTTATTTAAGCCACTGTAGTGGGGTTTTCTATCCCTAAAAGTTGAAATTCTGATATATATTAGCATTATTTAAAATACTATAGAGTATTATTTGATAAATTCTGCTTCAGATGAAAAAAATGAAAAATTATAGGTTTTCCCTATAATTTAATATCATATTTTATCTTTCATTAAGGTTCTTGATTCTGACTCTGCCATCACTTTTAAACATGATATCTTTATAATTTACTCTTTGAGAGATTGTGTATTTAATATAAGGAATGAATATCTTTGAATAGGAGATGAGTAAAGTGAGATTAGGGTTGGGCTACTTGAGGTCAATTAGAAATTTAAAGTAATCGAGAAACTTTATTATTTGCAAGCTGAGTGGTGAGAGGTAAAGGCAGAAGGGAAAGGACAAGGAGGGTTCCATAAGGGGCTTCCAACTCAGAAATGCTGTATGGTGGTTTTCCTCATTAAGAAGCGTGGAGATTTAACTGGATATTGTGGTGCACGCCTTGTAGTCCCAGTTACTTGAGAGGCTGAGGTGGGAGAATCACCTGAGCCTGGGAGGTTGAGAATGTAATGAGCTGAGGTTGTGCCACTGCACTCCAGCTTGGGTGACAGAGTGAGAACCTGTCTCAAAAAATAAAAATTAAAAAAAGGATAGTCTTAATTTAACAAGACTATCATGTTATGGATAAAAAGGAAATTCAGGCATCAAAACCTTGAAGATGAAACTAAACATTACTTAGATTTATAGAGATTTATTCAGTCCTGGTCTGAGAAACTGATGAATTGTTTTCAATTTCCAATTTTTTAGCTTTCTAAGATTATCTGGAATTGCAATTATGGACATTATTTCCACGTTAAGTTAAGGAGCAACATTTCTTTTTGTTGTTACCTGAAAATATACTTATATACTTCTCTACATGCATGAGTCTACAATAGGGTATTTGTACAGGGGCAGGTGTGTTTGGTTAGTGTGTATGTGTGTGAGTGTGTGTGTGTGTATGTGTGTGTGAGAGAGAGAGAGAGAGAGAGAGAGAGAATGAGCAGGTGTGGATGCTTATTTATTGCTACCAAAAGTGGGTGAAGTTAAGGTTGAGATAACTACTAGTCAATCAGCCTCTTTTTCCTAAAATAGCAAGTTTGAAGGTAAAAGAGGAAAAGTGGGTTGGGCCTTATGTTTGATATTCCTTCCTGTCTGATCTTTCTGGATATTGTTATTTGGTGGCTTTCTGCATAATTGATCAACTTATTTGTTGTTTAATTATGATTGAATGCACACGATGTGTTAAACTTTTACATTTTATGGAAAAACATTTACATTACACATGGTTTTCTGTTCCTAACATTCAGGCTCAGACAAGTGCGTTTATGTAATTTTGTATTTTTGAAGATGGCTGTTTTTACATAAAGTCATCCTAGGACATTGAAGATCTGATGAGTATACAATAAAGAATTTGTTGTGTTGCCTGGTGGAACTAATTAAATACATGGACAGACAAACAAGTCAAATCAGAACTTCTCTAATTCAGCCAAGAAATCTCAAGAGAATGATATCTCTCTTGCTATCTTAATTGCTATAAATCACTCTGTATCTTCAAGATCTAGATAATAATCTACAATACACACTTTTAATGTATTGTTCCTAGGTTAGTAACTTAGAATTTTTTTTGGGGGGGGGGAAAGAATTCACACTCCCATATCTAAAAACACTCAAAAACTTAGTATGAGGTGGATCCATTTTACAGGCATAAAAATAATAAATACTGAGGTAGCATTTGAGGTTCAACCTGTGTAAATCAAGATGCCTGGTGTATTGCCTCATATGTAGGCAGGTGTGTACATATTAATTTTCATATGGGAAGGGAAATGGGGCTGATGTAAAGATATAAAAGACCACCTAGGTAGTTTCTTCCTGCATTCATTTTTAGGGGGTTGTGTGGGTGAAAATTGTTCTCTAAGTCAGGAAGCTCTAGGTTTCCGTGTGTATTTGTCCATTTTCATGCTGCTATGAAGAAATACCCAAGACTGGGACACTGATGGAGAAATGAGGTTCTGCATGGCTGGGGAGGTCCCAGGAAACTTACAATCACGGTAGAAGCCACCTCTTCACAGGACAGCAGGAGAGAAAATGAGTGCCAAGCAAAGGGGGACGCCCCTTATAAAACTATCAGATCTCCTTAGAACTCTCTCCATCACGAGAACAGCATGGGTGAAACTGCCCCCATAATTCAATTATCTCCACCTGGTCCCTCCCTTGACAAGTGGGGATTATTAAAATCCAAGGTGAGAATTGGGTGAGGACACAAAGTCAAACCATATCACAGTGTGATCATATTGAGGTCTTCAGAGCAGGAGGCTATACTTACAGAGATGCTGTAGTGGAATTTCTGCTGGCTGAGCTGCTTCATACCAATGATAACCTCTCTGTGCCTCACTTTTCTCATCTGTAAAATGGGGACAATAATAGGAACCTTCCTCATGGGTGGTCGTAAGGAATAAATGAATTAATACTTGTAAAAAATTTAGACTAACACCTTTCAGATGTTAGTGAAGCTAAAATCATGTTGAATAGGGTGGGTTTTTAATCCATGTGACTGGTGTCCTTGTTGGTAGAGAGAAATTTGGACACAGGATTACACAGAAGGAAGAAGATGTGGAGAAACAAGAGAGAAGCCAGCCATGTGATGATGGAGGCAGAGATTGGAGTGATACGTCTCCAGGCCAAGCAATGCCAACGGCTGCTGGCAAGTACCATCACCTAAAGGAGCAAGAAAGAATTCTTTCCTACAGGTTTCAGAGGCAGCACAGCCATGTGGATATCTGGATTTCAGACTTTTAACTTCCAGAAATATGAGCCAATAGATTTCTGTTGTTGTAAGTCAGCCTGATTGTGTTACTTTGTTACTGCAATCCTAGGAAACTAATCTGAAACAGGATGGAAGTGTACCATTGAGGGGATGACAGAGCACTCAGGCTTAACTAGTCAGGATGCTGATTGATGATAGTATGATGTTGAAATGCTAGAAGCTTTCACTTTACATTTTTTTGATGGTTTTTAAAAATCCTACCAATCTGATTTTTTTCTCTCATTTTAATCTATCTCCATGATCTGTAGTTCTGGGAAGACTTTCCTAACCTTTATGTAAGTCGTGAGCTTATGGACATAATTCTTTCTTATCAGGCATTTGAACAAATCTCCTAAAATTCCCTCCCTCCCCACTCCCACCTCCCCCTACTCCTTCCTTCCCTCCCTCCTCCCTGCCTCCTCCCTTCCTTCCTTCCTTCACACCCTCCCTGCCTCTATCTCTTCTCTCCCTCCCTCCTTCCTTCCCTTCCTCACTCCTTCCTTTCTTGTTTCCCTCTCTCCTTCTCTCCTCCTTTCCTCCCTTTCTCCTTTTTTCCTTTCTCCCTCTTTCCCTCCCCTTCTTCCTTCCAGCAGGGCAGAGGGCCAAAGCAATAGGCAACCTTGTTTAGATTGCTCAAAGTGATGACTGCTCCTCTTCTGTGGCTCTTTTTATTTTATTTTATTTTATTTTGAATTAGAGTCTCACTCTGTCACCCAGGCTGGTGTGCAGTGGTGCCATCTCGGCTCACTGCAACCTCCGCCTCCCGGGTTCAAGCAAGTCTCCTGTCTCAGCCTACTGAGTAGATGGGATTAAAGCCACGCACCACCACACCTTCCTAATTTTTGTATTTTTAGTAGAAATAGGGTTTCAGCATGTCAGCCAGGCTGCTCTGGAACTCTTGGCCTCAAGTGATCCACCCATCTCTGCCTCCCAGAGTGCTGGGATTACAGGTGTAATCCCAGGAGCAACGGCACCTGGCCTTCTGTGGCTCTGTAGAAAGGAAGGGATACTCCTGGTCCTTTGTGCTGATTTCCCCACCAAGGTTCTTCCGTCTTCTCCCTCACCCAACATCAATACCATTTGATTATTTTTAGAGCAAAAGCAGTCTCTTGTGCTGCAGGCATCAACTAGATCCTTCCCCCATGTGCTCCGTATACTGATACCACTTAAATGTTCCTATTTTCCGAAATCAGCTATTGGGCACATGTCGTTTTTCAGAACCAGTCTAATCTTTCCATAGTGATACTCTCAGATTCAGGGTGGGCAGGCCCATATTTATTTGTTTTCAATACTTTTCCTTTTTCTGGTGACTTGGAAAATTCTTCCAGAATTCCCAATAAGTCCTATTTTCCTTTCACACAAATTACCATACAGTCAAATTTAAAACTTCATAGATGCCTAACCTGTAATTGAAGAAAAATGCAAAGTTTATGAAAGTATCTTTAACTCATTAACTAATTTTCTCTTGACTCCTGTTTACTGCCCCTCAGTTTCAATAGTACAATAAGGTTTCATTCAAGTCAGCAGGCCAATTTTTTGGGAGGAGTTTCCATGACTCTTCCTAAAAACACATTCTTCAGAGAATCAGTAGTAAGCATTACATTCTTTTCATCAGCAAAAACATGTGGTCACTTATCGTGATTTTGTTGTGCTGTTTTGTAATATCTATGAAACACAAATGTAGCTTTGAAAATACACGGTATGTTTTCTCAGAGGTCTCAAACAAGGGAATGAACAAGGGCACCTGCCTATGTATCAAGAAGGATCCTGCTTTGTATATTTTAAAAAGAGTTGTTAGAGTAGCTTTAGTTCCTTCTGCTCCTTGATTAAATCTTGATTAAAATCAGTGCTGCAGTTGTAGAATGGCAAGCAGTCTTTTCCTTCCTTTCCCTGCCGTAGGTAACATCACTTGATTGCTTGAGACAGTTAAAGGTGCTTTGGTAGTAAAAGGACAGCAAGATTAATGGGCAGTCATTTCCATAGTAACAGCAAAGCATTCTGGGAAACAGAGCCACTTGGGAGCTGGAGCTGCACATGCCAGGATTTCGGCTCCCATGGCAACAGGAGAGTGTGGGGTGGGGATGAACACGCTAGGAAACTTAGCAAAGGTCCGTTTAGTGAAGACAATGTATAATCAGAGTTGTCAATCTATTTTAAAATTCGAAGTTAAAATAAATCAAATTTGAGACCATGAGCTGATGCAAAACATTTAAAATATACTGTACATCCACTGAAAATTTCTGAAGCATAAGCACAAATAGTTTAAGAACTATCCAATTGTGACAACTTGTTAGTTAAAAAAAATCCAATTACCAAGATTTTTGTCCCAGAGTAGTTGCAGAAAATTACACAATTAGAGCAATTTTTCTCAGCTGCTCCACTACAGAAAACGAAAGTAATTATACAAAAATAGTGTAAAATACTTTTCACAACTGCAAGTTGGAGTTTTGCTTTCTTTAGAAGAAATTCTGTTTTTCTCTTAGATAACCATTTCAACAAAAAGTTGAAGAGAGCTAGCAGTAAAAAAGAGAAAGTAATAGCTAAAAGAAGAATTAAGAACAAAGCAAAAGGTGAGTGAAATGCTAAGAGAAGCCGAAAAGAATTCAGAAAGACCTAAGAACACAGCATTCCAATTACAATGAGTAAAGGAAGTGTGACACAAAATCATATTCGTTCTGTTTTTATTCATGTTGGAGTTAAAGTTTTTGAAGGTCTCCTTTGACCTGCATGAAATTATAACATTCAGGGAGCTCAGTGTCCACTAAGGAATGGACATTCTTTTCTAACCAGGCCTTTTGAGTCAACTCTGCACAGCCAGTGAAACAGAAGTTTGGAAATTACAGCTAGTGCTCTACTTACGGCCACGATTGGGACCAGCAGACCGGTCGTAACACGATTTGGTCGTTAAGTTGCGTAGGCTATATGTACAGTTGAAATGGTGCACGCGGAGATGGTAGTGCTGCTGGAAGCTGGTCCGCACTGTCGTACACCCAGCTGGGCAACGTTTGTGCTGCCAGACACG
This sequence comes from Cebus imitator, assembly GCF_001604975.1. NCBI lineage: Eukaryota > Metazoa > Chordata > Mammalia > Primates > Cebidae > Cebus > Cebus imitator. The sequence continues at coordinate 141,197 of NW_016108219.1, read as the reverse complement.
GAGCAGTCGTGGCTAGAGATTGTGGTCGTAAAGTCGAATGATTGTAAGTTGCATAGGTCGTAAGTCGATCAATACCTGTATCTGCTGATTTGGGTATCAATTAGTTACTAATCAAGTCCATTAAGGCAAATTTCTATGTTTGTATCTAGTCTTTACTAAGTAGGGTACTTAGTATCACAAGTATAATATTTACTGAGTTTTCAGTATTAATTTGGAAAACAGATATTAGTGATTTAACCTAGTTCCTTCCCCGGGGCATCTGTTCTCTATGGATTGTGTGCAGTAGGATCTGGATGGCAACATATCATTTAGGCACATGAGGATTTGGCCACAGTATCTCAGAGAAGAGTGATAGTTACTCACTAAGCACCATCTTAACATCTATATCCTACATCTTGAAAATAAGGTTTATTGTGAGAAACATCTATGGGATTGTCTGCTGAGCACCAGCACCTGTAATTTGGGAGTTGTCCTCCTCCCCTACTATCTACACAGTCTACTATCTAGCATTATCATGCAGTGACCCCAATTCCCTGTCTATAGTTGATTGATTTAAAAATGGGCACCTAAGTTGTGCTTTACTGGTCAGAGTCATTAGTTGTAGAACTCTGGAGTTATTAGTGACCACATTTTTTGATATATAGATAAAACTTCAAGAGAAAAGAATAAAGATAGCAGAGAAAATCAGAAACAGGAGGTGGAGACTTTAGGTGATGTTCAGCCCCCAGTCTAGTTGCTTTTAAAAAGCAGCAGAATCTGTTTCCTGTGGCTTGATTATATATCCTCCTGGCAACCTCTCTGTTTTTTTTTTTTGTTGTTGTTGTTGTTCAAGGTAGCTCAAGCTACCTCTTGAAACTGAGTCCTAACTAATGTAACATCTTGTCCCCAAATTCCCTAAAAAAAACATGATAAAAGGAAGAAAATGGAACAACTTCTTGGACAGAAACACATTGTGAGAATAAATAGCAGGGCATGCAAAGTAATTGCCAAGTTTTGCTTTCCTTGCAATTCAATGATTTGTGAAGAAGGAAAGGGGGCTTAGAAGCTACTTCAACCAGGAAATAATCAAAAGAAAGAAGACTAGTAAAAATGCAGTGAAAATAAGAAATCGGTATATTCCTAAACACCTGTAGAGGATGGCAAAAATGTGAGTTGAAATCCTAATTTAGGCTATTTGCTCTATGTTGTCTATTGTAGGATATGCTAGGTAGGCTCTTTCAGATTGCAAGGAACATATGACTGGGAAATTCGGTGCACTGAGGATAAGGAGAGAATCTTAAATGTCTGTGGGGAGGAGGAAAAGAAATAGTCATGTACAAAATATCAGGAATCAGAATTTCTTCTGATGTCTCAGTAATAACCCCATTGGGATAATGCCTTCAAAATGATTTCCAATCTAGAATTCTATATCCAGCCCAACTACCAATCACATAAAAATATAGAATAAATATATTTCATATATGTAAGATCTCAGAAAATGTAATTTACGCATATTTTCTAAGAAAACTATTGAGGAAAGTAGGCCACTAAAAGAGGGGAGTAAACCAAGAAAGAAGAATACATGGGGAAAGGGAATTAGAAGGCAAAGGGATCGAAGAACTATGGGGAACCCCAGGACAGCTGTGCCCTGGTTCAGAAGGACACTGATTTGTAAGAAGCAGGTACACATATCCTTTCACTGGGCATTATATCTGTAAGAATCACCATGTTGTTGGGTACAGCATGCTTTTATATTGCTGTATAGTAAGTATTCTAGTATATGGATATATCACATTTATCTACCCATTCTACTGTTGATGAATCCTGTTTGCTTCTAGTTTTTGGTTGTAATGAATATTGATGTGCTAAACACTTCTGTGACTGTGTTGTTGTACAACTATATAATTAATCTGATAATAAGGTATCTACAAAGAATCTTCAGTAAACATAATATTTAATGGTGAAATATTGAAAGCTTTTCCTCTGAGATTAGGAATGAGATAATGATGTATAATATCATCACTTCTTTTCAACATTTCACTAGAGAGTCTAGTCAATACAAATTTCACATCTTTTAAGAAGATGTGAAGTGTATAAGAATGAGAGAGGAAATAATGGAATTGTTGTTATTTATAGACCACGCAGTTTGCATATAGGAAATAAAAGAGTACAGATAAACTATGGCAATTAATAAGTAAATTTACTAATGTCAATTTATAGAGGTCAGTTGTATTTATGCTGACAACAAATAATTATTTTAATTAAGAATTATTTAATTTATAATAAAATAAACATATCAAATGATTAGAAATTAGTCAAATAAAAGTTATATTAGACTGGTACAAAAAACTACAAAATATACTGAGATAAATAAGCCTAAATAAACTCAGGGTTATACTATGTTTGTGAGTTTGACAATTCAATATTGTTAACATGTCAGTTTTTACTATATTAATTTATAGATCCAGTACAATCCCTATCAAAATTCCGGAAGGTTTGGTTTGAGGAACTTGAAAAACTGATTTTAAAGTTTATAGGAAACTCAGAGTCAAGAATAGTAAAGACTTAACAAAGAACAAAGAACTTAACAGAGAACAAAGTTGAAGGATGTATACTACCAGATTTCAAGACATGTTTATAAACGACAGTAATTAAGACAGTGTGGTATGACACAAGAATGGACAAATAGACCAAAAGAGGAGGATACAGAGTGCAGAATAGACCCACACCTATAGTCAATTGATTAGAGCAAAGGTGCCACTGCAATTCAGTGGGAGAAAAGAATGTCTTTGTAATAAAGGATGTTGAGAAAATTAGATGTTTGTACAGGAAAAAAAAGAAAATTGACCCCCTACTGAACACAAGACACAAAAAGTAATTCCAGGTTGATCCTAAATTTGAAAGTGAAAACCAAAAAGTAAGCTTTTAAAAGAAAACATAGGAGAAAATCTTCATGGTCTTAGTGGGCAGGCAAAGATTTCTTAGTACAAAATGCAGTAATCATGAAAGAGAAAATTCGACACATTGCTTTTCACTAAAATCAAGAACTTCAGTTCATCAAAAGGCATCACTAAGGACACGAAAATGCAAGTCACAGAATAGAAGATAAGTGCAATGCATATATACTACAAAGGACTCGTTTCTAGAATATAAAAAGAACTCCTAAAATAAAAGAGGAAAAGATAAATGATCTAATAGGAAAATGGAAAAATACCTGAACAGGCACTTCTTAGAGGAGATACCTTAATGCTGAACAAGCATATGAAAGAGGTGTTTTACAACATTACATGCTAAAAAAAAGTGTAACATAACCACAAGTTGAAACTAGGAGACCACAACATGCCAGAAGTACTAAAACGAAGCAAAACAAGCAAACAAAAAAATCAGTGACCATGCTAATTATTGATGAGGCTCTAGAGCAACTAAAAATTTTATACACTGCTGTGGGATTGTAAACTGGTATAAATACTTGGAAACCTGTTGTGGGTATCTAATATTGAACATATGCATATCTGTTAGCCCAGAAATTTCACACATAGGAATAACTCAACAAAAATGTGTATATATGTTAACTAAAGAATTTTGAATTAAATTGAAGATTGTTTTAAATTCATTAAATGGATAATCCATAGATCTAACCAATGATCTTTACTGGAGTGTTAACCACACTCTCTTACCCAAATATTCCTCTCAAGAATAGACTTGCTTTTCAGCTGCAAAGTATAAATTTTACTCCAGTGTTACTTTTGGCTTCCAGTGCCAGAAGAGTGGGAATATGTACCTGGGTTGTTTTGTGCTTAATGGTTATTTTACTATATGTCTAGTAGCTGGAACCTAACCCAGAATCAGCATTAAAAAAAAGTGTAAGACATATATTGATCAGAGGAAATGACCTTGCATGGGAGCCTGGGTTTCACTCTGGCACCAGAGCTGAAATGCACCATCTGGTGCAATTATAGCTCACTGTAACCTCAAATTCCTGGGCTTAAGCAATCCTCCTGCCTCAGCCTCCCGACTAGCTGGGACTAAAGGCATGTGCCATCACCCTGGGCTAATTTATTATTATTAGTATTAGTAGTAGAGATAGGATCTTGCTATGTTGCCCGAGCTGGTTTCAAACTCCTGGGCTCAAGTGAACCCCCTTTCTTGGTCTCCCAAAGTGTTGGGATTACAGATGTGAGCCACCACAGCCAGACAAAAATGTGCTTTTAAGAGGATTATGATGATGCTATTCATTGGCCATGTAACTTCAGGTCAAATGACACAAGAAATCACCAAGAGTTTGAGGATTCTGGTCAAATTGCCAAATAAAGCTCTGTTTTGAATAATTTGACAATAAGGACAGCCAATTAAAAAATACATGGATGAAAGGTTTTAAAAGGGTATAGAAAGGTTCTATTATTGACTAATGAAGATTCCTTGGAGATCGAAAATGGTTTCCTGTCTTTTTGAAAAAGGGTTGACAGAAGCATTCTAGATGGGATGGAGGAATGAATGTTATTTTACCTAGCAGGCTTACTCTTCTCTTAATTTCTCTTAATTTTTTTTTTTTTTTTGAGACAGAGTCTCATTCTGTCACTCAAGTTGGAACGCAGTGGCACGATCTGGGCTCACCACAACCTCCACCTCCTGACTCAGCCTCCTCAGTAGCTGGGATTACAGGTGAGTGCCACCACACCTGGATAATTTTTGTATTTTTAATAGAGATGTGGTTTTGCCATGTTGGCCAAGCTGGTCTCGAACTCCTGACTTCAGGTGATCCACCCACCTCGGCCTCCAAAGGTGCTTGGATTACAGGCGTGAGCCACTGCGCCTGGCCTATCCTTAATGTATATTTGCATGGCTATTTTTTGCTTCCTTAAGGACGTATTCATGTTCTGCAATTTTATGTTTATCTTGCCTTTCTTATTCTAATAATATTCTGCCTTAATTTGAGTATTTACCAATGATGTGAAGGGGATAGAGTTTACCCATTGCATTTACTGCCTAGTTCCTTTCTCTTTCCAACCTTTATTTTGGATATTTTCTTCTTAAAGGAAAAGGTTTGATAAATTTACTCATTGAAGGATGAAACTTGCTTCTGGTAATGCTTTATGTATGCATCCCATAAACTGCATTCAGTTACTACTAATAAAAGAGACATTAACTAAGGGGACTTCACAGTTTTTAAAGGTTTATTTTTCTCATGTAATGAAAGGTTTGGGAAGCAATAGCTGATGGCTGTGGTACAGTGGCTCAAGGTCTCTGATTACCTTAACCTTTCCCTCGTGGCCATAAGATGACTATTCCTGCTCCTACAATTATATCTATATTACATGCATGAGAAAGAAGGAAGGTTGGAAAGGGAGGAGGTCAGCTCGGTCAACCCATCCTAAACAGTTTTTCTAGAAGCCCTTCTTAAGAACTCTTGCTACATGGGTCAGAACTGTGTCATGTGACATCCACTGCTGTAAAGGAGGCTGGCTTCCTAGGTTTTTATGTGGGCACATTGCCATCCAGAATAAAATTGGGAGTTCGTTCTGTGAAGGAAGGAAAGAGTGGATATTGGGTAGGCTACCAGTTGTCTCTGCCACATGTATTCTCTTGTTTGCATTCTATGACGGGATTAAGCTTAAGGTCAAATGAATGAATCTTTTGCTGTCAAATTTTAGGCATTTATAAAGGAAAAGAAAACATTGTGAGTGGTGCTTTCACTGGGATCTCTAAATTCTCATAATATGGGCAAGAGCTTACTCTATTTTCTCTTAGGGCAGTCCTCTATAAATGTATGAATGAGAATGAATGTGTGACCTGAAATCTTTTATCTTTTGAGTAGATACGTATGATGCTTCACTTCTGAGATTGAGAGATGCATGGAGGAGGTGGGGGAAAGAGTGCTGTGGGAGGGAAGAGGGTGACTCTTTGTGGTTCTGGTTTCTGCTTTACAAACCATGTGAGTCAAACATAGGTAGTGGCACAGGTGGGCCACTCTTAGCAAAGATGGAATAAAATGTATAAGGGAGAAAAATATCAGTATTGAAGGAATCATTAAACTGGATCTAAATAGATACCAATGAATTTCCTATAAACTGTTACTTTCCAGAAGGCTAAGGTTGTGTCACTGGGCTGGTTCCAAGGAATACAGCACTGCTACAGGAAGTGCTGTCCTCCCAGGTTCTCCTGAGACTCCCCAGGGAGGCTTTCATATCTCCTCATATGAGCTCTGGCTGTTGCATGATGCAGTCTAGGTGGGCTGCAACTTCATAACTTTGGGAGTCACTCTTCCACAGAGTGCTTCTCTAGGCTAAACACATCTCTGCCCCATCACTTTGGATGGTGCCAGTCTGCTATCTAGGTATCAATTGAACTGGAAAGCTCATGTCTGTGAAAGTGGATCATACTTATGATGCCTCAAGGCTGGAAATTCTTATTGTATTTGCAAATTGAGAAGAAAAATGCTTTCTATGTGTTATGCTCAGCTTTAGGAAGTCTCATATCAAGGCTCCTCCTTCCCAAACTACAGAAATTAATATATTCTGTAAAGTTACACATGTAGCCCCTTTCTTCCAATATGAATCTAAGCCTCCAGACAGGCTATTTCTAGAGGTGTTCGTATATCAGCCATTGTACTTTTTGGAAGAACTGCACTCACCATCTGCAATCAGGATCAATTGCTGGCTCTAACTTCTCTTCTTCCATCGTGGTGTATTCTCTCAGAAAGTTCTTTTTACCTGATCTGTATTGGATTGACCCACACATGTCTATCTGTAAGTCTGATCTGTGATGGTGGTCTGGGGTGGAGTCTTTTTTTTCCGGTAGAGGCTCATTAGAGACCCTATAGATCAAATGTAAATGGGTATAATGCTTATATTTAAAACTTAAAAAATGCTCCAAAGCGGTGAGTGGATAATTTTGCTTTGGAACTGTCTTAACTTGTTCAGGCTGCTAAAGCAAAACCCCATAGAATGGGTAATGGTTGAACAACAGAAATTTATTTCTTATAGTTTTTTTTTTCCCATTTATTTATTTCATTGCATTTTAGGTTTTGGGGTACATGTGAAGAACATGCAAAATTGTTGTATAGGAACACACGTGGCAGTGTGATTTGCTGCCTTCCTCCCCATCACCTACATCTGGCATTTCTCCCCTTGCTATCTCTCCCCAGCTTCCCACCCCCCCAATGTCCCTCCCCTATTTCCCCCCAACTGTCCCCAGTGTGTAGTGCTCCCCTCCCTGTGTCCATGTGTTCTCATTGTTCAACACCCACCTATGAGTGAGAACATGCAGTGCTTGATCTTCTGCTCTTCTGTCAGTTTGCTGAGAATGATGGTTTCCAGGTTCATCCATGTCCCTACAAAGGACACAAACTCATCGTTTTTGATGGCTGCATAATATTCCATGGTGTATATGTGCCACATTTTCCCTATCCAGTCTATCGTCGATGGGCATCTGGGTTGGTTCCAGGTCTTTGCTATTGTAAACAGTGCTGCAATGAACATTCATGTGCACGTGTCCTTATAGTAGAACGATTTGTAATCCTTTGGATATATACCCAGTAATGGGATTGCTGGGTCAAATGGAATTTCTATTTCTAGGTCCTTGAGGAATCGCCACACTGTCTTCCACAATGGTTGAACTAATTTACACTCCCACCAACAGTGTAAAAGTGTTCCTATTTCTCCACATCCTCTCCAGCATCTGTTGTCTCCAGATTTTTTAATGATCGCCATTCTAACTGGCGTGAGATGGTATCTCAATGTAGTTTTGATTTGCATTTCTCTGATGACCAGTGATGATGAGCATTTCTTATAGTTCTAGAGGAAGTCCAATATCAAGGTACCAGCAGATCGGGTGTCTGGTGAGGGCTCACTTTCTGCTAGATGGCGCCTTCCTCACATGGTAGAAGGAGGAAATAAGCTCCCTTCAGTCTCTTTCATGAGGACGTTAATTCTACTTGTGACAGCTCTGCCCTCATGACCTAATCACTTCCCCAAGACATGACCTTGGGGCTTAAGATTTCAACAATACATTTTAGGTAGGGGAACACAAACATTCAGATTGTAACAAGAACATGCCATGTTTTCACTAAGATGTAACCTTTGATTGACAGTTCTGACCACAAAACATGCAGCATTAGAAGGCGTAGGCCCTGGAAAGAAATAATCCATCTTGGTTACTCCAACTGGGTGTATGTGTTGGTAGTGGTGGAAAAATCCACTTAGTTTCTCCTGTTACCCACCAATGATTATGAATAATTTGAAGAAGAAAATAGAATAGGAATAACATTCATTTGAGGAATAGGAGAAGCAGATCTGGAACCAAAATATTACCTCTATCAGATGGTAGGATGTGGCTTTATGGGTATGAGACAAGACTGATAGGTAGACTTACCCACCCAGTCACCATACTGCTGGGCTGTGGCAGGCCAGGAGGAGGAATGGAGTTGCTGAGCTAAGCTTGCCAGTTTTTGTTCCAAATACATCAACCTGATAAATCACCCCAACTCACTAAGGGTATGAGTAAAGGGCCATGAACAGCCAGGCATGTGTTCAGGGAAAACCCTTCCTTGTGGAACCCAGGAGTGGGCAGTAGCCTTTCCTTCTCTCACTCACCTGCTGGTTTAGAGCCGATGGGATGGCGATAATGCCCTCACACACACAGTTGTGTATTCACATGTTTGCTTTTCCTACCTTGTTTACAGTGTCCTGATTAGTTTCTCCCTTCAGGGTCTGATCACTTCATTCTCATGCTCCCTTCATAATCACGAAGTGCTCAGTTGTTCTAAGCATGACTTTGATACTGGTAGACACCATCTTTCTCTCAAAATATTTTCTCCCTCTTTGAGACTCTGAGGAGAAAACCTCCTATTCAAAACGGAGCTCCGTAGTGGAGGACTTAGTAAAGTGGATTGGCAAAACCTGCAGGAGCCCTAAGTAACTGCACTCCACTTCAAAGACCTTTTGCCCACCGAGCCCTCCTTTCACTCATGGCCTTGCATCTAAAGATTATGCTCCCCTAGAATATTCTGAAGTGGCTACTGAAGAATCTTGTGAAGTCAAGACACAAAGAGCCATTTTGTTCTCAGAAATACCTCCATTTATACTACTGAGAGTCTCGCACTTGTATATTATATCTCCTGCTCTCTATCCTGCTGACTTCAATCTGGCGGGACTGCCACATGTCTTTGTACTCTGTAACGCACATGTGCATATGGTGCATGCTAAATATAAATGCTGTTTGGCAGGATCCTTTTTTCTCTTCCTTTGTTTCTGAAAAATATAGTGAAGAAAATGTGTAATGTATGCCTGCTCCAAAATGAGAGAGACTTTCAGGAAGTGGAATTATCTTGACAGCAAGCCACACATTTTGCATATTATTTCGACTTGTGGCAATAGCGGTAGCAGTGACTGTCCGCTGCTTTGTCTGGTCAGATTAGGGCTGCTGAACTGGTTTGCACCCCCTCTTCAATGGAGGTCAAGCAAATTCCTGCAATGCTGAACCATCTGTCTGAGTTGACGGGCACTGGTTTTCAGATCCTGTTGGTCCCTCCTCCACCCAGGTAGTAGTCAGGTTAGGTCAGTTTATGTGGCAATAACTAACAGCTCAAAGCTCTTAGTGGCATAACACAATATATGTGTCTTTCCTATTCACGGGATGTGTCCATTGTCAGTGGTCAGGGGCTCTGCTCTTCATAGTCACTCAGGCTGATAAAGTCTTATCTGGCTGTGAGACTTTCCCTTGGAAGTGACACATCACTTCTGCTCTCTCTTTATTGAACCAAGTAGGTCCATGCTATGCCCCAAATCAGAGAAAACAGTTAAGTATGCCCCACCATATACCTGAAAGGCAGACAGCTAGAAGGCTTTTGCTGTTGACACTAATAACTACCACATGTCCTGCCAGAAATCTGATGAGCAGGCAATTGCTCATGCTATTGTTAAGGCACCTGGGTACATTTTGGGTTCACCAATGGTGCTGTAGAGGGAAGAGAGCAAGGCATATAAGGTTAAAGCTCTTCTGTAAAGGCATCTCACAGAGTAGCACTGTCTTGAAACAGTGCTTATATTTTTAAAGCGGTGTTACAGCTTAAAGAAACTTGGATTAGGAATGGTAAGGTAGAAAACACAAAAACACATAGATGCGTACTCCACTTTAAGTCTCTGGAGCTGGGCCACGGTCACACATAAGGTGTAATGTCTAGAATTGAACAAAGGTGAATGCCAGTAGAATCCTGCTCTAGCCTTTCAGGAGCTGCCCTGCTTCCTGCTCTTTCTGCCACACTTCCCAGCAGCCCAGTGGGCTCTCCTCCTGCCAGGAGAGCCTGTTCTGACTTCTTTTGCTGGTGGTGGGACTTCAGCAAAGCTGTGATTGCACAGTGCAGTTTGTTAGATCTTAAGGACTGGAAAAACTCCCAGAGCCACTTAGCAGGTGAAAAATCATGACTGTGTCTCTGCCAACTTCGAGAGTCTAACGTCTCTGGACTGATTGCTCTAAGCACAGGAAAAACCCAAAGGAGGACTTCAGATTCAGAGGCCAGTTGAGAGGGCTTTGCCTGGTAACACTGATCACAGCTGGCAGGGGCCGCTTGAGGAGAGGCAGCTGGCATGATGCTTCTCATCACCTGCCCCAGACAGATGACCCCTGCATTGGTGAGGGAGAGCTAAAGAGAAGAGCAGTGAGACTCTGGAGCAACCGAGGAGAGGCAAGAAGACTGATGTGACCATCCACGACTGCTCAGTGCAATGGGAAGCTCAGCAAATTTTAGCTGGCTTCTACTAATGAATGTGGAACCGAGGGACTGGCAGCTCCATTTCCTCTGATATTAACATTTTTTACTTTATTTTAATGAGGAAAATGAGATTCTTCTCAGTTTCCTATCACCGAACCCGGTTTGGGAGGGGATGACATTTAACAACAGTGCTTTGAAAAATATTAAGCATTATACAAATACAAGGAATTGTTGCTGTTATTAACCTGATGAAGCACACATGCAGCTCTGGATCAGCCTTAATATTGAGGGGATATTTAAGGGATTAGGAGGAACTCTGTGACTATTGGGGAGTGACTCAGGATGGCCTTCGCAGAAAGGGCCAACTAATCTGGCCATATTAAATCCATTTTTAGAAGCGAAATACCCAAACTCTGAGTCAATAAACCACAAATGCAGTCATAGATCATAAAACTTGATTACTTCACATCAGATGTAACACTCATAAATTATAAAATATGTCGGGCGATTAACTCTAATTTGAGGCTGTAACTAGATTAGCTTCTGGGTAAAAGGAGGAAATGGCTTTGGGTAGGAGCAGTTGTACCAAATTTCTATTTTTTTTTTTTTATTTTGGAGCAGTGTGTTGGACCTCAGTTCGATGAGGATGATGGTATAGAGTTTTCACTCATTTTGTTCAGCTTTCCAAGGAATGTATGTATGGAAGTCATCATCGATCCAAATTTCTTAATATGTAAATGCAGCCTAAGTGAGGTGGGGGTGGGGAAGAGGACTATAGTTACATGGTGGACTTGGGCATGAATACTGATAATTCAGGAGAAAATGATGTGGATAGACTGAAGTCAGATCCCAAAGGCTTTGAGAAACTACTCTTAAGCCTTACTAATTTGGATGAATTGAGGAGTCAATGTGCACTAGTGAAAATTTGAATTATAGACTGTTTTACAGATATCTACTTGTGTAGTTTTTCAAGTATACAGAAATGCAAAACAAATGGATGGTAAAGTGGGGCCAAATACAAGTCCATCCCAGCTTGCTTAATTATCTAATTATTGTTTGCATGCAAATGATTAGCATCATTTAGAGTAATCTCTAAAGCAGTTCATTTTAAAAATAGGTCTACTGTTTGCCTTTTATTTTAAAAAATTAACTCATGTAGCAAGCCATTTTTTTATTGTTCAGAAGAAAATATCACCATATTGAGGAGAAGATACCCCAAATTTCTGATGTGCCCGTACAGCTAGGAGACATCGAGAAACCAAAATGTCTGTCCCCATGTCCTGCTGCTCCATGTGCTGCAGGCAGAGGCTGCATAGCTCGTTGAGGAATTCAAAACCATCTATGGTTCTGGATAATAAAGCCAGATATTAGTTTGCTTTAAAATACCTTATAATTCATCTAAATCTTTTCTGTACATTGTTTTCTCACCTCCTAAGTCAGCCCGGGCAGTTTCTAGGCCACATGGTAGATAAGACGGGGCCATTGCTGGAATCCTTCAGCCCCTCCTTTCAGAAGTTTAGTTGCCTTGCTGGGCCTTTCATTCCCCTCCGTTGTCTCTACTTTCTCTCAAGCAAGTACACAGTGAGACTTCTACCAACCAAGGGAAAGGCTCATGAGCATTTTATTCATCTCTGTCTTGTCCTGCAGAGCATCTGGGACATAATAATGCCTTAGTACATGATTGCTACAATGAGTAAGTAGAGGTTTGATAGAATCAAGTTCTGATTCCAAATCAGTGCTCTTTCCGTGTCACAAATTGGGCTCCCCAAGAATTTGGAGATTGGAGTTTTTAAGGATAATTCGGTGGTGGGGGGCAGGGGGTGGCAGTGAATCAGGAGTTCTGATTGGTCAGGTTGGAGTCTAAGCTGTCCTCTTGGGCTGAGTCAGTTCCTGGTTGAGGTCCACAAGAGCAGATGAGCCAGTTTATTGATCTGGGTGATGCCAGCTGATTAATGGAGTGCAGGGTCTGAAAATATCTCAAACACTGATCTTAGGTTTTACAATAGTGATGTTATCCCCAGGAGCAATTTGGGGAGGGTCAGAAGCTTGTAGCTTCCAGCTGTATGACTCCTAAACCATAACATCTAATCTTGTAGCTAATTTGTCAATTCAACAAAGGCAGTCTAGTCCCCAGGCAGGAAGGGGGTATGTTTTGGGAAAGGGTTGCTAAAGTTTTTGTTTCAAAGCTAAACTATAAACTAAGTTACTCCCAAAGTTAGCTCAGCCCTACACCCAGGAAAGAACAAGGGCAGCTTGGAGGTTAGAAGCAAGATGGAGTTGGTTAGGTCAGATCTCTTTCACTGTCCTAGTTATAATTTTGCAATGGTGTTTTCATTAAGCTTCTAGATCTTACTTGAGCCCAATTATTCATAAGATGAAGTAAACGGACAGTTGCTAATTCACCAGTGAACTTAAGCTGTGCAAATAATTAGTATACAAAGTTTATTTAGGCCACAAACTTTTGCCCCGTTGTTGATGAAATACCTATTATTGATCAAATTTAAATCTAAAATGGAAATTACCTATTATTAATCAATTAATAGGTATTTAATTGATTTATTTTATTTTATTGGTTAAATTTGTTTAAAATCTAGTATTTTCCTGAACACTTCATAGTTGCACACTTTCTTATTGGTGGTAGGTCTTGAATTCCAAGACAGAGATTTCTACTAGGAACTTTATTGATATGGAAAATTTTAGTAACAGACTTTACAAAATGGAGTCAATTGCTATTTGCTAAAGTTCTAAATAATGTGATGTATAAACCTGGGTTTCATAACGTAAGGTTTTAGACATTGGCATCAGCAGCAGCTTTTAAAAAGTATGACCTTCTCAAGCACACTCTAGGTTCCCACAGCATTCTAACTTTCCATAGGGTAATAACTGATGCCCCAGTGTGTTTAGCTAGAGGTCCTGCAACCAAGGCAGTAAGGAGAAAAGGTATAATGAGATTATAAGAATTTGGTTTCAGCTATAGCTCCTAGCACTCCACCCCCTGTAGAGAGTAATTTGCATCTTAATGCACCTCACCTGAGACTGTGACTGTGCCTTTTAAAATGGATTTCAGTGATTGTTATCATTATTGTGCTGCCTTCTTCTACATACACACCCACACACACAAATAGTACACTGCTTTCTGCATTGACAGTTTTCAGTGTCACATCCCATCTTTGGGATCAGGATAATGTATCTGGAGATAAATGTAGTAAAGTTTTAATGACAGGTTATCCCATCTGGCTCTAGGCTCTGTAAACCAAAAATAAAATCCTAAGCTCTGCCTTCCCCTCCCCCAGCAACCGACTGAACCAGTCAGTCCTCTGGGCCAAGGAGACCCAAGAGAAACCAGAAAAACTTAATTGTCCACCATGACAAGAAGGGAGGTCAGACACCCCTCCGTATATCCCCTCCCTTTTTGAGTTTAGGCACAACTGACTAACATTAACCTTAAAATAGAGATCGTAAGACTTACAAAACAGACTTTGTGGCAATAAGATATAAAATTCCAACATGACTCAGTTATAGCATCATATGACAGAGAGCAGACCCTGAAGGAAATCAAAATATTTTACACCCAAATATATTTTGTTGACATATTCTGAAATTGAGGGACTATGTTAACTTATTTTTCTGGGTCCACAAGGGGTGTGGTATCAAAGGCAAGAACTTCCCAGCGCCATGCCTCCATCCACCTCCCCATCAGGGAACCTAGAGTTCTTTGTCTAACTTTCTCATGCATAGGCTATATAAAATTTCAGGTGAGCTTCCTTTGTTCAGAAAGCCCGCCAAAAGCCCTGGAAGGAGGGGCTCTATTTCAGGCCAAGCAGCCAATCCAATATTGGAGTCAAGGATTAATCACTCCAAAGGAAGTTTGAAAGAACTACTCTCACTGGATGAAAACATGAATGGTGTGGGAATAACTTCAAAGTTAAAACTCCACTGTACCTTACCTGCAAGGATTTCCCTCTGTGGGATCCCCTCCCACAACAGCATGGGAGTTCTCTCTACTCCTATCTCTCTCTCTCTCTCTGCCTAATAAATCACTCTCTGCAAAAGTCTTTGGGTCCATAATATTTATATGAATGGTAAGCCCCTGCACCTCCAGGGCCTCTTCCCCCATTCCTGGGATAGGGGAGGCCAAGAACCTGGGACACCCAGTTACATCTGTGGTGAGCCAGCCAGGAGGAACGTCATGAGAGACCGTTACTTCAGAGTGGTGGTGAGTGCTTCGGACCCTTTGACTTGCTGGAATCTGTCCTATTCACTTCTCATGAGTCTGCTGTGGGGAGAGCACCAGGTGGGGTTCTTGCATGGGACTGCTAGCAGTCCCAGAGGTGGGACGGGGCAGATGCCATCTGCAGAAAATGGATGGGTGGGCCCGTACTGGGCCTGCACACAGCTGCGGCTGGCTGGGCCTGCATGCACCGGCCATGCATGGCCATGGCTGAGCCGGGCAGGCATGGTCGATGATTAGACTCTGCCCAGCCTCTAAATGGCACTGGCCTGCCAAATTTTAAACGCACAGCTCCCAGCATTTTCCAAAGCAGCTTCCTTTTCTGGCTGTACTTTGTTTCTTTGGGCCAGTTGCCTACGGTGTCGGAGGGTGCAGATGAGGGAGAGGGGGCACGGCCAGGCTAGGCCAGGCCTGGGGGCTCCTCATGTCACAGCACTCCCCGCTGCTTGAGTGGGAGTGCACTCCCTCTAGCTAGCCCACTAAACCAAGAATGCTGGGCCTGCTCGCTTGCAGGCTGCACAATCCTGGCCATGAACTGAGCCCACAGAGCAGGGTGCCGCACATGCTGTGAGACCCACTTTTAAATAGTGTGGCGTCCAGAATTTAAAAGGTACCGGCACTGCTGCCACTCCTGCAAGCAGCAGAGCAGGCAAGCTAACCTGAGCTGGCCTCCGGGGAGGGGCCTATAGGGAGTGCCCTGCAGGGAGGAAGCCGCAGGGAGGGACCTGACACACACACTTGGCCATGGTGGACAGTGGCACCATGGGGGGTGCAGCTTTGGTGGCCCTGGCCCTGGCCCTGGCCCAGCAGTGATAGCCAAGGGACTCATGCCTGAGGTACCCTCAAGCTTATGCCTACAGAACCTCCTGCAGTATAAATGCACAAAGCCAGTTCTCTTAGTCCACAGTGCTAAGTTAAGTCCTAACGGAGTTAGAGTCTTATTAGTGGGTACTAAGGGGCTATAGAACATTGTATTTTTGTCATCTGCAAATTTCCTAATCCAATTAAATGGTGCCAGAATCTAATAATGTACAATTTGCCTTGCCTAAGATTGGCTCTCTGTATGGCGGAACTTCTCCACATAGAATACCACAGCCAGACCTGGTCCAGGGCTCGAATAGTTAATTACAGGCCCCACAACCCTAAGGCATATTCCTATAATGGAGAGTGGGATGGGGGAGGAGGCCTGGGTCCTGAGGGCATTGTTTTGGCCTCAGCCATTTGACCATCCAGCCTTCTTTAGGATTGTTGTGCTTAGAGGTCCCTCCCCAGAAGTTTATCCTCCTAGGGCAGTTTTATAATCAGGCCTATGTTAATTGAACTCTTGCTCAGGAATATTGGTACCCATCGCCCAAGCCTCACTGGTCTAGTTCAGGAACATGCCGGTAAGAACCACTAATCCTGGCAGTCCCCATGTCCTTATGGTGGTCAATAGGGGCATGTAGATAGTGAGCATGTGCCCATGATGCTGGTAAGCATGATTAAACCCAGCACAAGGTGCGGGGGGCTCAGAAGATGATCACCCATCTTGGGCCAAGGAAATCACAAAGTGCTATAACTGGGGGATGCCCCAGGTCTAACGTTTGCAAGGAATAACCAGGGATGCAGGCATTCCTGTGTTCGATTTCAGATGGGTGCTACTCTTCCCAAGGCAAAATCTCCTTTAAAATGTATCCTAGACAACTGGGACCAATTTAACACATGACCTTTAAAGAAGAAGCAGCTCATTTTTCTCTGCAAAACAGCATGGCCACAATACCCTCTGCTGAGTGGAGAAACCCGGCCTCCTAAGGGAAGTATACATTACGACACCATTGTTCAATTAGACCTGTTCTGTAAAAGTGAAGATAAATGGTTTGAGGTCCCCTATGTGCAAGTTTTCTTCCCTCTAAGGAATAATCCTCAGCTATGTAATGCCTGCACACCATACCCTACTGGTCCCTCCTCAGGACCACTACCCCCACATTTAGGACTCCCAGTAGCTCCTCCCTCCACCAAAGCTAACCAGGTCTCCTCAGCTCCTGCTATCCAAGAGGAATCAGGGAAGGCCAAAGCAACCCAGGCACCTCAAGCTACTGGGGTGCCCCAACTCTGCCCCCTAAAAGCAGTAGGAGGGGAATTTGGCCTGACCAAGGTGCATATTCCCTTTTCACTTTCTGACTTAAAACAAATCAAGGCAGACTTAGGAAAATTTTTAGATGACCCAGACAAGTACACAGATGTTCTGCAGGGCTGGGGTCAGTCCTTTGAATTAAATTGGAAAGATATCATGTTATTGCTTAGTCAAACCCTAACCAGCAATGAGAGAGAGGCTGCTTTAGCAGCGGTTCAAGAGTTTGGGGACACATGATACCTTAGCTAAGTATGTGACCAAATAAGGTAATAGGAGAAGGATAGATTTCCTGCAGGTGGACAAGCAGTCACTAGCATGGACCCTCACTGGGATCCTGACCCAGAACAGGGGGACTGGAGTCGTAGGTACTTATTAACCTGCATACTTGAAGGATTAAGGTGAACTAGGAAGAAGCCCATGAACTATGCAATGTTATCCACCATAACTCAAGGAAGGGAAAAAAAAACCAACAGCCTTCCCTAAGTGGTTACGGGAGGCCTTAAGAAAGTATACTCCCCAGTCACCAGACTCCACTGAGGGTCAGTTAATATTAAAAGACAAATTTTCTACACAGTCAGTGGCAGACATTAGGAGAAAGCTCCAAAAGCTGGCCCTGGGGCCAGAACAGAACCTAAAATCATTACTAAATCTAGCAACCTTGGCGTTCTATAATAGAGACCAGGAGGAACAGGAAAGGCCAGAATTAAGCCACAGCCCTAGTTATGGCCTTAGGCAAGCAGACCCAAGGGGCTCAGAGGAAAAAAAAGCCTTGGGTTAGCTGCCAGTCTGGCAGAGTTTGCTATCACTGCAGTCTAACGGGGCACTTTATAAGAAATTGTCCCCAGAGAAATGGACCACCACCTCGTTCTTGCCCACTGTGCCAAGGGGATCACTGGAAGGCACACTGTCCCAGGGTCAAAGGTTCCAAGGTTCTACAGTGGCTAACCAAATGACCCAATGGCAGGACTGAGGGTGCCTGGGGCAAGCACCAGCACAAGACATCACCCTCACCGAGCCCCGGGTAAAGCTAGCCATGGAGGGCTAGGTTAATCTCCTCCTGGACACTGACGCAGCCTTCTCCATTTTAATTTCCTGTCCTGGACAGTTGTTCTCCAAGTCTGTAACTGTCTGAGGAGTCCTAGGACAAGCAGTCTCCTGATTTGTCTCCCAGCCGCTAAGCTGTAACTGGGGAGATATGCTCTTCTCCCATGACTTCCTCATCATGCCAGAAAGTCCCACTCCCTTACTAGGGCGGGACCTGCTGGCTAGAGCAGGAGCCATTGTCTATATGAACATCATCAGGGAGGAAATCCCTCTGTGCTGCCCATTATTTCAAGAAGGGATTAATCCCAAGGTTTGGGCAATGGATGGACAATTTGGATGGGCAAAGAATGCATGCCCAATTCAAATAAGGCTAAAGGATCCCATCTCTTTTCCTTACCAAGGATAGTACCCCCTAAGACCAGAAGCCAAAAAGGGGCTAAAGGATATTGTAAAGAACTTAAAAACTCAGGGTCTATTGAAGTCCTGTAACAGCCTTGTATTGCTTCAATTTTAGGAGCGCAAAAACCTAATGAACAATGGAGGCTGGAGCAAGATCTCAGGGTTATCAGTGAAGCTGTGATCCCTTTATACCCAGCTGTCCCCAACCCGTACACCTTACTCTCTCAAATACCAGGAGAGGCACAGTGGTTTACAGTCCTGGACCTTAAAGATGCCTTTTTCTGTGTTCCATTTCATCACGACTCCCAGTTTCTGTTTGCCTTCAGAAACCCTTTAGACCAGAATTCTCAGCTCACCTGGACAGTGTTACCCCAGGGCTTTCAAAATAGCCCCCACCTGTTTAGCCAGGCTCTAGCTCAGGACTTTAGTAAGTTTTCACATCCAGGTACCCTGGTTCTTTAATATATAGATAACTTACTTTTAACTGCAAACTCAGAAACTCAATGTGAGCAGGCCACCCAGGACTTCCTAAACTTTCTTGCCACCTGTGGATATAAAGTTTCCAAACCAAAAGCCCAACTTTGTAGGCCACAGGTAAAATACCTAGGGCTCGTGTTGTCTAAGGGCACTTGGGCCCTTGCTAAAAAACGTCTCCAACCCATATTGGCCTTCCCCCATCCAAAGACCTTAAAACAGTTGTGGGGATTCTTAAAAATAACTGGTTTCTGCCAATTGTGAATTCCTAGATGTGGTAAAATAGCAAAACCGCTATACACTCTAATTAAGGAAACCCAAAAAGCTAACACCCATCTAATGCAATGGGACCTTATAGCTGAGGCAGCCTTTCAGACCCTAAAGCAGGTACTACTGCAGGCTCCAGCTCTAAGCCTTCCTACAGGGAGTGACTTCTCCCTATATGTTATGGAAAAGTCAGGAGTGGCACTGGGGGTTCTCACCCAGACTTGGGGGGCTACGCCACAGCTGGTGGCATACCTAAATAAGGAAATTGATGCAGTAGCAAAAGGCTGGCCACATTGCTTGTGCGTCATAGCCGCAGTGGCTATACTGGTCTCAGAAGCTGTTAAAATAGGTCAAGGGAAAGATTGAACTCTATGGACTTCACATGATGTAGCTGGAATTCTGCCCTCTAAAGGAGGCTTAGGGCTGTCTGACAACCGCTTACTCAAATATCAGGCCTTAATGCTTGAAGGCCCTGTACTTCAGCTGTGCACATGTGCAGCCCTCAATCCAGCTACTTCTCTTCCTGAGAAACGGAAAGACAAAGAACATGACTGTCCACAGGGTATAGCCCAGAACTATGTGGCTCGAGAGGATCTTTTAGAAACTCCTCTAGCCAACCCTGACCTTAATCTATATACTGATGTAGTTCATTTATGGAGAAGGGAGTTTGAAAGGCAGGATATGCATTAGTCAGTGATCAAACAGTGCTTGAAAGTAATTCTTTCCTCCTGAAACTAATGCTCAGCTGGCAGAACTAGTAGCCCTCACTGAAGCTCTAAAATTAGAAAACAGAGAATAAACATATACACAGATTCCAAATATGCTTACCTGGTTCTGCATGCCCATGCCACCATATGGAAGGAAAGAGAGTCCCTAACCTCGGCAGGAACTCCCATTAAATATCATAAGGAAATTTTAGAATTACTACAAGCTGTCCAAGAACCCAAAGAGGTAGCAGTCTTATACTGCTGAGGCCACCAGAAAGGAGATAAGAAGGAAGCAGAGGGCAATTGTGGAGCTGACCTAGAGGCAAAAAGGACAGCTAGACAAGAATTTATAGAAGGATCTTTAATATGAGAAAACCCTCTCCAGGGAACTAGACCTCAGTACTCATCAGAAGAGGTAGAGTGGGCAATCTCCCAGGGACATAATTTTCTCCCTTCAGGATGGCTAGCTACAGAGGAAGGAAAAGTTCTTCTACCTGCTGCCAGTCAGTGGAAAGTACTTAAAACCCGACATCAAACCTTCCATATGGGTATAGAGAATACACATCAGATGGCCAAATCTATATTTACAGAAAAGGGTCTCTTCAAGGCTGTTGAACAAATAGTCAAAGGATGTGAAATATGCCAGAAGAATAATCCTTTGGCACATCACAAAGCTCCTCCTGGGGAAGAGCAAGCCGGTCATTACCCAGGTGAGGACTGGCAAATGGACTTCGCCCATATGCCTAAGTCTCAGGGACATCGATGTCTGTGAGTATGTGTAGATACCTACACAAACCGGGTTAAGGCTTTTACCTGCCAAGCAGAAAAATCCCAAGAGGCAATACAAGTCCTAATTAATGAAATAATCCCTAGATTTGGACTCCCTCACTGTCTTCAAACAATAATGGCCCTGCCTTCAAAGCTGCAGTGACCCAAGGAATTTCCAGGGCGTTAGGAATACAGTATCATCTCCACTGTACTTGGAGGCCTCAGTCCTCAGGGAAAGTGAAAAAGATGAAGGAAATTCTTAAAAGACACCTAAAGAAATTCTCACAGGAAACCCATCTCCTGTGGCCTTCTCTATTAGCAATAGCACTCTTAAGAGCTCAAAACTCTCCTCAGAAAATAGGACTCAGCCCCTATGAGATGCTTTATGGATGGCCCTTTCTTACTAATAATCTTGTATCAGACAAGGAAACAGCAGGTCTAATGAAAGATATATCTTCCTTGGCTAAGTATCAACAGGCTCTTAGGACCTTACCTAAAGGACACCCTAGGGTAAAGGGGAAAGGGTTCTGCCCTGGATACCTAGTGCTTGTTAAGTCTCTCCCCTCAGGCTTTCCCTCTCTAGGCCCATCTTTGAGAGAACCATTTTTGGTTATTCTGTCTACCCCAATGGCAGTTAAGGTGGTGGGAATTAACTCATGGATTCATCACACTTGGCTGAAGTCTTGAACACTTCCTGAAGAAAATCATAGGCCCTGCACTCCACCGCCTAAAGTTCCCGGAGACAACCCTTCGTACACCTGCAAGCCGTTAGAGGATCTATGTTTGCTCTTCTGACAAGATCCCCAGGAAATTAACTACTCATAAGTCTAATTTACATCCTGGCATTAACAGAACTATCATTCTTGACTTTGCTATCTGCAGCCAGACTCTCGAACCCCAATTATCCCTTTCATAGTTGCAGGGGGCGGCCAGAAAATAGGAAAACTTGGCACTGGCATTAAAAAAGTTACTACCTCTACTCAGTTACTATAAGCTATCTCAAGAGTTAAATAATAGCACAGAAAAGGTTGCTAATTCTCTCTGCAAAAACAGCTTAACTCTTTAGCTGCCATAGCTCTTTAAAGTAGAAAGGCCCTAAATCTGGTAACAGCAGAGAAAAAAGGAACCTGCCTCTTTCTAGGAAAAGAATGCTGCTATTTTATAAACCAATTGAGTGTTGTCTTAAACAAAGTTAAAGAACTCAGGGACCAAATCAAACACAGGGCAAAGACCTTCAAGAAACAGAATCATGGGGCTTGTTTAACAACTGGCTGTCCTGGCTCTACCCTCTTCTAGGCCTGTTTATAACCATTCTAGTATTGCTGGCCTTCAGGCCTCTCATCTTTAACCTTGTTGTCAAGTTCATTTCCTCTAGAATTAAAGCCATAAGACCACAAATGATCCTGCAAATGGAATCCCGGATGTCCTTGGCTCATGAGTTATATCATATAAGTCTGGATCAACCTGCATCCCTGAAAGACTCCCCTCTGGAGGAAACCTCAACTTCAGGGCCCCTTCTATGCCCCAGTGCAGCAAGAAGTAGCTAAAGAGCAGTCAACACCCGTGTCCCAACAGCAGTTGGAGGGGGCACTGAAGGACTATGTTAACTTCTCTTCCTGGGTCCACAAGGGGCATGGTTTCAAAGTCAAGAACTTCCCCATGCCATGCCTCCATCCACGTCCCCATCTAGGAACCTAGAGTTCTTTGTCTAACTTTCCCGTGTGCAGGCTAGGTAAAATTCCAGGTGAGCTTCCTTTGCTCAGAAAGCCTGCCAAAAGCCCTGGAAGGAGGGGCTCTATTGTGGGCCAAGCAGCCAATCCAATATCGGAGTCAAAGATTAACCACTCCAAAGGAAGTTTTAAAAAACTTCTCTCACTGGATGAGAACATGAATGGGGTGGGAATAACTTCAAAGTTAAAACTCCACTGCACCTTACTTGTGCGGATTTTCCTCTCTGGGATCCCCTTCCACAATAGCATGGGAGCTCACTCTACTTCTGTCTCTCTCTCTCTCTGCCTAATAAATTGCTCTCTGCAAAACTCTTTGGGTCCACAATATTTATACGAACGGTAAGCCCACAGCACCTCCACAGCCTCTTTCTCCATTCTTGGGGCAGGGGAGGCCAAGAACCTGGGACACCTGGTTATACTTTGGGCCAAGGAGACCCAAGAGAAACTAGAAAAACTGAATCATCCACCATGAGAGGAAGGGAGGTCAGACACCCCCTCCTTATACACCCTCCCTTTTTGAGTTTAGGCACAGCTGACCAACATTAACATTAAAATAGAGATCTTAAGACTGACAAAACAGACCTTGTGGCAATAAGATACAAAATTCCAATATGACTCTGGTATAGCATCAGATGACAGAGAGCAGACCCTGAAGGAAATCAAAATATTTTACACCCAAATATATTTCTTTGGCATAGTCTAAAATGACTCACAGTTGTCTTTTATGGGGGAAATTTACATCTGTAGAGAATTCCCATTGATACAACCAGGCCTTCTGTGGATCTAGGAGAGATGAACTAAGAGTTTGACACCTTTTAAGGTCAGAAAGAAACATTTACCATTTATTCTCTCTGAGGGATACTACCTGGAGTCTTCATCTACATAATAAGAACCTTGGCTTCCACAACACACCTTAACTCAAGCATTATATTTTTCTGTTGACTTCAAGTCTTTGGACAAAGCTTAACTCTCTCAACTATCTGCCAATCAGAAAATCTTTCAATCCACCTATGACTTATAAGCCTACACTTTAAGATGTCCTGCCTTCCTGGGTCAAAGCAATGTATTCCTTACACGTATTGGTTTATATCTTTGCGTGTAACTTCACTCTTTTTAAAATGTATAAAATCAAAATGTAACCCACTATTTCAGGCACACTTTCTCAGGGCCTCCACAGACTGTTCCCTGGGCCATGGTTATATTGGCTTGGAATAAACCTTTTGAAATATTTTATGGAGTTTGATTTTTTTCGTCAACAGTTCTAAAGCAACAATGGTTTCCAGGCCTTTGGCTAAAAGTTTATGTGTGCTGAATAAAACAAACAAAAATTAGGGTAGCGAAGCCTCCAAAACAAGTACTTATCCAAAAGCTTGTCTGAGTATTGTGAACCCATGTAACATACAAAATGAGGTTTTAGAAAGGGAGGCAAGAGGACACAGATCCTTAAGCAGAGATCATGCAGAGGTTGGATCTTCATGTAGTGTTTTGTCCTCCTGCACGCCTGTTGGTTAGGAATTTTTGGATCTGGATTTTAAATTGCCTTACCCTGGCTTGGGAAGTCCTAATCTGGGTTTAGAGGCCTCATGTCCTGAAGGATCCCTCTCCCTCTACTGTGACCTCAGATCAGCTGTCTTCCCACTAAGACCCAACTGGAGTGACCACTGCTTGGGGTAGCCCATTTCCATCTAGGTTAGTGTGTCCAGAACCTGAAGTAACTTGTCTGGTAACTCCTTGCTCAAGTCTTCCAGAGTTGAGTAGATACTTTTAAAATAAAGGACCATTCTATTGTATACTGTAACCTCTAGTCCCAGGATCTGTTTCTATCACTTTAGACTTTAGTCTCAGGATTATATGTGTCAGTTCTAACAATCCATGTGCAAAATCTAGAATGAAATTATAAAGGATAATAAAAAAAAAATCCCAGGACCCCTAAAATCTTTATGTAAAAGGGGAGGTTGAACCTGGAGGCTGAGATGCACAATATCCTCTTCCAAATGAATAGCTGTTATGAGCATTATTCATGAATCGAACCCCCACAGAAAAGTAAAAGGCCTCAGGCACCTACAAAGGACTGCCCCTGCAGATCATTCATAAGTAAATTTGTTGTTGGCTTCCCACCCCCTTCCCCCCCCCCCCCCCATAAACAAGGACAGGCCAATTGTAACTTTAGGTCTAAATCTAAGTCTAGCTCCTGAAACTAAGTCCATTTGTCTCCACACTGATAATATCCATTACAAGCTTATCTCCCCAGGTGCAGAACAAAGACAAGATGAGATCAGTCATTCCTTTACCTACCCAGAAATGTTGGCATAATTGATTCTTCTTTTACTCCCTTTTTGTCTCCAAACATTCAACTTATTTTATGTAAATTCTGGATTTACTGGGCACTAACTAAAGTCTCACATGAAAGTAACCATTTGCCTTTCTGGCTACGTATCCCTCTTCCTACGTATCCTCCCTTCTTTAAGAAAATGTATAAATACTAAACCTTCTGAAAACCCCTTCAGAAAAACAGTCACAGATATGTCTGTGGCCAGTGTCTTTCCTGGACTTGGCCTAAAGCTAGCTTAATAAACCTTAATTGATTGAGACTTTGCTTCAATCACTCATTATGGTTATCAGAATTAAAACTGAGTTAGGACTGGAGTGTTAAGCAACATGTCGGCCACATAGCAGGTGTTGATTTGAGCCCCTGGAGTTGGGCAGAAGTTCTATATTATGGGTTCTTTTCAACTTTTCCACCACAGATTGTCCATAATGAGTTCTTATTGACAATTGATTGAGCCTCTTTATCAGGCACCAGAGCAAAGTGTTTTTGATCCTCTCTCAACTCTTTGTGTGTGCCTGGAGATTTCACATTAGTTGAACAAATCTGAGAGAGAATGAGTAAGATGAAACTGTGCTCTCTCATTTTGAGAATTATTTTGAACTTCATTCTCTAATCATATGCCCCTTTAGAGGTTTCCAACAGTTTGGCATGTTTTATGAAAAAAACTTATTGAAAGAAATGACATACCTGACTCTTCATGCACCCATCTGAGGGAATTTCTGTTTTTCTCTGCTTTTCTCTTTTTTTATGACTGTTGAATTAACAATGTATCAAGTACACACTATGCCTGGCCCTGTGCTGGGCTGAAATACAGTAATGAATGGGACAAATAAACACAACACACAGTAAATTGCCATGCATGGTGGTAAGTTATAGAACTGGACCCACAGGGTGAGGTGACAGGGTGATTGCTGGGGATGGGCACAACTTCCCATATGGTGATAGGAAAGACTCTTCCATGGGGGTGCAACCTCAGGTGAGTTCTGTAGCATGAGAAGGAGCCAGCCATGTGAAAACCAGGGAGATGAATGCTTTCATCAGAGGGGAACAAATGCAGAGGTTTGAGGTAGAAAGTGTGTTCCTCACAGCCAGGCTCCACACTCCTATAAAAAGCTCTTCTACAAGCCCATGTGAGAGAATGGATGAGAGAAGGCTGGGAAATATCCTTTGGTCACCTGCAAATGCCTGCGGCTATAATTGGTGGTTCTTACTGATAGATGTGCTTTAAGTGCTGTATTTACAGGCTGGGGACTGGGTAATTTTCTTCAAATTTCCCCCCATAGTCAAATTTTTCAAGAACTAAAAATAACAAATTGGCAATCTACCCACATGTGTTCCTTTGTAGCATCCAAGGACACTACCATATCATGATGGATAATATTATGAGCTGTCTCAGTTCTTTGATGGGTTGTGTTATAAAAGTGAAGCAAGTTTCATCTTGGTGAAATGCCTAGCGGAGGGAGCAGTATTTCCACGCTGACTATCGAATTATATTTTCTCTGTTTTGCGGTTCTGTTTATTTCCTTCATGCCCAGTGAAGTACAAACAACATACCCTCTTAGAAAGAATGAAGACCTCTGTTGGTTTGTTGCTGCCATATAAGAGGGAGGGTTGGAGAGGAATGGGTATTGACAGCCATTTTCTCAGTCTTGGCACACAGGCTAGTATGAGAAATAGATATTTGTGGGTTGCTATGTGGCTAATGAAAAGAGATAGAGAGTTTGTCCTGCAACAGGCAACTTCCCCTTGGCCCCCACCCCTACCCCATGAGCTTTCAAAGACATGGACAAAAAGACCAGGCCAATGTATGATCTTTATTACCATAAGGCGTTCAACCAAAAACTGCTATGGTCCCCTGGAGAGCCAGACTGGACCATATGGTAGCCTTTTACTTGCTTCTCATTGCATTTTATTTCTATTCAGCCTGTAGTAAGACTGCGCTTTTTCTAGTCTATTTGCTAAGGGTTGAGGCAGGCTTCTGTGACTTGGAACACTAGAGTTAGGCTGAGTAGTCTTCTTGGTGTTTTCATCCCCAGGCCCAAACCCATCTCTGTAGTTTTTACTCTCTTGGTGAGAAAGGTCCAAACAATAGAGAAAGAGCATTTCTATTTAAAGGCCCAGTGTAGAGCTAGTCACATTTGCTCAGCCCATGCTTCTTCCTGAGCTCCTAAAACAGTGGAAGACCATCTCACCATTTCAGCAGAAGCAGATTTATTGTGCTGAACATGCAGTTTGAGTTTCAGTGCCCTTCAATTGTTTGAGCCCTGACTAAATAAATATTCTTTTTTTTGTTTTGTTTTGTTTTGTTTTTTGAGATGGAGTCCCACTTTTGTTGCCCAGGCTGGAGTGCAATGGAGTGATTTTGGCTCACCGCAACCTCCACCTCTCAGGTTCAAGTGATTCTCTAGCCTCAGCCTCCCAAGTAGCTGAGACAGGCGTGTACCACCATGCCCGGCTAATTTTGTATTTCTTTTTGGTAGACACAGGGTTTCACCATGTTGCTCAGGCTGTTCTCAAACTCCTGACCTCGTGATCTGCCCGCCTCAGCTTCCCTAAATGCTGGGATTACAGGCATGAGCCACCATACCTGGCAATATTCACTTTCATAGTTAATTTCAAATTAGAAATTTTGTATTCTTTTTCTTAAGGAATCCCCCAAACTGTCTAAGATTTAGGTCCTACAAAGCAGGGGCCTGGTCCTACATACCAGTGCAGCTGCCACATGAAATCACTGAAGCTCAGTCCCTTGATGACTTGTGGGCACCTGGGGAAAGAGTAAGCTATGGATATAACAACAGAATATCTGTAATGCCAGGATTGAAAGTCTGGCAATTTTACTGTAGAATCCTTTAAAAAATATAACATAGAGAAGGATGAATAGTTGCAAAAGTGGTAGAGAGAACTTCTGTGTATCTTTCATCCAGATTCCCCAGTTGTTAACATTCTACACATTTGTCTTATCATTCATTCTCTTTCTTTCTTTACACACATGCACACATGGACTTACTTTTTTTCCCCCTTAACCACTTGAGATTGGGTAGCAGACAAACGATACATTACTCCTAAACAGTTCAGTGTGTATTTATTAAACAAAGGACATCCTCTGATGAAGCCACAGTGCACCCATCAAAATCAGGAGATGAACACTGATTTTATGCCAACATATAATTCAGAGATCCCATTAAAATTCTACCAATTTTTACAGCAATGTTCTTTACAGGTTGAGAATCCAAACTAGAATCTTGTGTTGCATCTAGTCATCATTTCTTTTAATTTATTTCAACTTGAGACAGTTCTTCAGTCTTCCCTTGCCCTTCAAGGCCTTGATATTTTTGAATTATCCAAGCCCGTTACTTTGTAGAATGTCCCTAAATTTGGGTTTGTCTGATGTTTCCTCAGGATTAGATTAGCATAATGAATTTTTTCCAGAAATACCACAGAAGTGACAGGATACACATCATGATGATTTGTTCTATTGCTGGTGATGTTAACATTTTTTCACTTGGTTAAAGATACGATCTGCTAGATCTTTCTGTTGTAAAATTAACAAGTGGGGTGCTCTGAGAATAAGTAAATATCATGTTCCTCATCAAATTTTCACTCACTTCTTTAAGCATTCATTGATGAATTTTGCCTAAACCAATTATTACTACACTAGTTACCAAATAACAATTTTCTAATTCCATCATTTCTTCTACATTTACTAGTTGACAATCTACTAAAAGGCAGACTTTTTTCTTTACCTCATTTGCTAGATATGTATTTTTGTATATATTACTGTATATTTTGTATATATTGCTATATATGCTATATTGTATATATATATTTATATTTGTATGGATCCATAGATTCTTATTTTATTCAGTGTGGTATAGTCCAATACTATCATTATTTATTTTAATGCCCAATTTGTTACAGATTTGGCAAGTGGGAGCACTTTCAGTTTGATTACTATATCCTTTTAACATGTCCTTATCATTCTTTGAAAACTTCCTTATATTGTGGCACAAAGTGTCAGAGGCTTACCTTGTACTTTCCTTGTCCCAGTCCTGGAATCAGCCATTTTTTCCAAGACCTCTGGTTCCTTTTAATGGAAAATAGTATTTAAAAACCAAGACCAGGGAGCCAGTTGCACTCATCGTTATGAAGTGTTGCTCCTAGGCCTTCTCAACAGACAGAGAGCTAGCAATAAATGCATGTGTGTACACACACATACTCATGCACACACACACACAATCTCTCACACACCTGTGGTTATTTCTACAGTTTTCGATCTCTCTATATAGCTACTTCCAATTTCAGTCCCTCATCACATGGTTTGTTCTGGCTTTCCTGAGTTCCATATTTGAAGACAGTGAGAATCCTGTCTCTCATTATCCTCAGTATGTTCATTTGCTCAGTCCCTTGTATATGACAGATTACATGTGTCATCTCCTAACCCCTGTGCTGCCAACCCACACTTGTTTCCACCAGTTGAGAATTATTACTCTCGCCATATACATATCAAAAGTTCCCTTGCTGTGGCCCCAGGGGTACTTAGGCCAAGAGCTACCCTTCTCCTGGGTCTGGGTTTTCAGAGATCTACAGTTCCCCACTGTCCCAGCATGTGACTCGCACCAACCTCCCAGGTGGACAGTTCTCCCCTATCCCTGGTTGCACACAGGACTGAAGTTCCCTTCAGCTACAGTGGTGTATCCAACAAGAACTGGGATCTTTCCTGCCTGAATTCCCCATGGTCTCAGTGGCTCACAACTGGCCAAGAGTACCTCAGCCCCAGCAGTGTGCAAATTCATGCTGCCTGTGCACTGGACAGAGGTTTAATAGCTGAAGCTGATCAGTAAGTTAAGGGAATCTGCCCAAGACATTGTTAAGGAATCCTTTGTTTATCAGGGAAGGTAAATTCAACAGATTATGGTTGAAGGTAATTATGACAGAGAAACATAATCATTTATATTTAAATCTTGTGTTGGTTACTTGCCTTCTTGCTCTCAGATCTATTGTCTGCTCTGTTACAGGCAAGCACATATTCCAGTCTGTCTTGCCAGCTGGCTTTCAGCTAGGCTTGTCCAATGGGAGGCAGTCAGAAGAGACTGGTAGTTTCCCCTTTCTCTTCTGCCTGCAGCAGTGTCTCTGAGTGGCTACTTCCTCTTTATGATTAGCTTTGTGTGACAGACTTGTCATGGTTCTAGATTCTTCTGGGTTCCAATCATAGCACCTTCTTCCTTTGTCTTTCCAGCTTCATAGTGGCTTCCTATCACTATGTCTAATTTCTCAATTCCTTCCTTTTTGATTCTCAGTTTCTCTGTCACCTATATACCCAATTTCCTGAATTAAATTCCCTCTTCATTAAGCACCAAAAGTGTTTAATGTTTTCCTAACCTGACCCAGAAAATGCCCCAACAAGTTGACTCCCCTTACTTGTTATGTGAGCCTGGAGCTGTAGTAGCCAACCCTTTCCCATTTGAGAAAACCTGTCTGAGAATGAAACCAACACAAAGGAAATTGAGCCAAAAGATAAAGAACTAGATCTTGGTAGCTTTGAATGAGCCCTTGATCAGCCATTCCCTAAGGCCAGGATGACCCTTGTACTTTTCAGTTACTTGAACCAATAAAACCACTTAAAAAAAAGTCCTAATTGTTACATCTGTGTTTCAGTATCATGACTGTTGAATTACATACAAATTATAGATCACTAACTCCTTGATCCATGAAGGTGACTTAAGTTCTATTTGAAAGTCACATTTCCCAACAGGGCTTATCTCCTTGATGTGATTTACTTATTTGTATTCTTAAAAGAGGAGATTTTCTTACAGCTTCTCCCTTTTATTGGTCTTTCTGTCTTCTAATGTGTGACTCCCCTTTTCTTTTCTGAGCTGCCACATTCTGACAGAGTCTCATATATCCACTATATC
Organism: Cebus imitator; assembly: GCF_001604975.1. Lineage (NCBI taxonomy): Eukaryota > Metazoa > Chordata > Mammalia > Primates > Cebidae > Cebus > Cebus imitator. The sequence goes on along the minus strand of NW_016108219.1, from coordinate 110,536 downwards.
AGTGGAAGGGACAAAATAAAAAATTCATGTCATCTACATGACAGACCTGAAAAACTAGCCTCTCATTTAAATATTGCAAAAAATTGAGTTATATGCTACATAAGTGACAGGAGAATGAGGCTCTTAATCTATGTGAAAGGAAATTGGATTCAAGTTGTTTTATCTCTTGCAGATGTTCAACATTATTTTTGTCAGCTAGTAGTTAAGTTGAAGAGAGACATCTTTCTCAGAATAGAAACATGAAATAATAATGTCCTCCAGCATCATCTCATCATGTTAAGCCATGAGATGGATGATATCCTGATGTGAAAAGATGCAAATGATACTGAGTTTTGAAGTATTTGTTGGGAGTGGCAGAGAGGCTGAAGTTTTGTTCTGTTATATACTGCTTTTGTGTGAAAAAAAATGAAGAATCCATAGATGATTTGTTTTAAAAAAATAGGATTCTAAGCCACAGGTTCCTAAGAGATTTATTTTGGACAAGAATTTAGTAAGATTTGGGTCTGACATGTCCCTGTGGAAAGTTGGCACTAGCAAGGGTTAGGACCCAATGCCCTTGGAGGCTCAGCTCAGGGTCCTTACTTAGGCTTACTCTATCTTATGCATGACCCTAGGGATACAGCCTTCCTAGGTTAGTTGATCATGGACATACTGAGTTTGAGGCCTCTGGCCTTCCTCACCCACTTCAGCAGGTATGCTGGCTCCTTACATGAGTCTGTTTATTGCCCTCTGTGACTCTCAGATGTCTTACCTGAAACATTATATACCTTCTGTCTGCAAACTAAGCCCTACTCCGAGTTAATCCAGACAAATAGGGAATGTATCTTATTAGCTTCAGACCACTGAGCTTTGTGGTTAGATGTGCTGCTTGAGACATGATAGCTGGTGGCTGGAGGGACATTGCAGAGCACCTTGAGCTCAGGAATGGTAGCTTCCTTTTAAAGAGTGGGTTGCTATCTCAGTTTCCCTATCTGCACTGTACTGTATAAACAGACTGGAATCCCATTCTACTTGGCCGGGGTTTTGATGTCCTAGGTGAGAGGAGTAGATTCTGCTCCCTCTACCAGCCTCCACAGATGTTTTCAGAGCACCAGGCATAGATCCGGGTTTATTTCCTTGGGCCCTAGGCTGCCTTTCCCAGCTTGCCCTTTCTGCCTTGCTTTTCCCGCCTTCCTGTGTGTTGTGTGTCAGCGTGCTACACATCCACTCCATGACAGTTCTCATGAATGTCTCAGGACTTGCGGTCCTCCCTGGACCACATGCAAGCTTTAGTCCATAACCCATGAATGAGTTCGTCCACTTCCATTCTAATTCCCACTCTTCATTAGCACATGTGAAAATGTTAGAGGAAATTTCATAAGTAAAATAATAATAATAATAATAAAATGCCATTTATAATATACATTCCAAATAAAGCTATAGTAACATTAAAAAATGTGTTAATGAAAAATAGGAGTTACTTTGTTTAAATCTTATTGTACAGAGGCATTTATAAAGCTTCCCCAAAAATACAACTGAAATATCTCATGTATTATCTCCTATGTTTATACATATGCTTACTATTCTGAGCACTTATATGCTGAGCACTTCATATAAATTATATTCTGTCTTAAATCAGGTTTCCCAGAAAACTAAGCAGAATCTGAGGTAAGAAATAAAGCCCTGATTATTTATTTGAAAAGTATAAACCCAAAGCACCAAAAGTAAAAACAAAATGAAAATAAAAAACAAAGTGAGGGACAGAAGATGAGAAGCAATGCGCAGCTCTGCACTTACTAGTGCCTTGTAATCGCCATACAGAACTGTGGCGGGCCACACCACAGGGGTGTTGCAAGATTGTATGGGCTTTTCCAGAAAGAGTCGACAGACTCATGCCTCAGAGCAGTTGATTAGAGCATGGAAGGTCAGGACATTCCTGTATCCTTCCTATCTTCTTTTTTGTCTCAGTCAGACAAACGGGTCAAAGTTTGTCTGAGTGTTAATTCCCTTGCACTTCTGCAGCTGCTGGAACGTGAGATCCCAGACCCTGTAGTGGTGTGTTTCATTTAAATCTGAAAATGGCAGGACAGTTGAGCAATTCCTGGCCTGTGGCTGCTTGGCCCAGTTGTGCAGCTGTAGCCCAGGGGAGGCTTTCCAAGGGCAGGTCTCCAGTGAAGCAGTATGGCTTGGGAGACTATCAGGCAGAGGGCATCCATGGAGGTGCATAACATCTGTGATTGATGCATCTACTTGGGATGCACAACAACCCTGACAGGTGAGTCTTATGTTTCCCACTTTACAGTTGAGGAAACACTCTAATGTTCCCAAATTCTCATAGCAGTGAGCAGCTAATCCAGAATTTGAACTGAAATCAGTTTGCTTTCAAACTAATTTGAGTTTTCTGTCCAGCATACCACATAGATTCTCCTGTAGGCTTTAATTCCAACAAACAAACAAACAAACAATCAAAGTCAGTAAAAGTAACACATAGCTCTTGCAGAAAATATTAAAAACAAAATAACCATCCCCAATTTCTAGAACCAGAAATAATCATTACAGTTTTTCTAGCATATAATCTTTCCGTTTTTCTATAATATTTTTACATAGTCAAGATAATGCAAATGCTAGAGCTTATTATGCCCTTGTCATTGATTACTATTTCAAGAGTATTATCCTATGTCAATATAAACTTCTATGCCTCTATAAAGTACCCAGATATAGTATTATATACTTTGGAAGCAGCAGGTCTGTGATCCATTTGCTCCCTTTGCTGGGGTGGCAGTGTGTTTCAAGGTAAGAAAGATGGCAAGTAAACCGGTCTAACCTTGAAAAGACACTAATGACAGACCTCCTGAGCAACTACATCTTTTTTGCTAGCAGGAAAGTCCTTATCCATGGAATGCTTTTAGCAGAGTGTACTTCAGTATATAGGATTTCTTAGGCAAACAAGCCTAGAATCTATACATTTATGGGGCATGGCTCTTGGGAAAATGTCATGTAAATTATGTAAATATCTGAATATAAACTAGAGATGTTTCAGATGTTTCCTGAACTAAGCAGCCCCTTCTGGGTAAGGTGACTGATGCCATTCTTAGAGGCCTCATCAACTGTTTTGGGCCAGGTACCTCAGATGCAGGAAGAAGAGACCCAGGGAGTGCCACCAGGGGTTCTAGACCTCTCCCTGCTGTAGCCTATGTCTCTTTATTATATGCATCCTTGAAATTATTAGTAAAGCTTGATACTAAGATATCTGATGTGTGTGAGTCTTATTTGACAATCTGATCTTTGTTGTGTTGTGTGCTACCTCAATTCATTGTCATTTCCTCATTATGTTTTAATTATATAAAAATGTTTCATAACTTTAAATACAACTGTGATATACAACTCTAACCAAATCATTGTCTATGCTTTATGTCACTTCTTTTGAATTATTCCAAGAGAAGGATTTGCTACTCTATACTTTTTCAGAGCTGCAAGAGGGAAACCTCTGTAAGAATCTTTTGCCCTACCTCCCATTCTTACTACTGCAAGGAGAAACAGAGGGATCAAAAGAAAAAAAGGAGGAAGTAGTAGGAGCAAAAGGAAAAATCCCTTTGCCATTACTATCAGCAGACTTCTGCCAGCCTAGGTTCTTTCTCTCCCAGTTCATTTTTCCCTTTTGCACTCGGCTATTCCTAGCTTTTGCCCTAGAAACCTTGTTCTTACTTTAAACTCTAGCCTGGTGGAAGCCCAACCAAGCTTTCCCTGCTTCTTCCTACAATGAGAAACTTCTGCCCAGCTGCTGGCAACACCTCCAGCAGCTTGATGTTTCAGCAGGAAGATACATTCCTGGCATCCCGAATTGGAACTGGTGGTTTTGTAGCACATCCAGGGTCTTAACCTAAGTTTCATAGAATTCGGGGAGGTGTGTCAATGAACTTGGAGGAGAAAAAATGACATGTCTGTATTCACTAGTCTCTAATCAAAATTTATCAGATCTTTCCATTATAAATGTAAGCAAAACAAAAAGAAATCACAGTAGTATTAGCAGTACCTATAATTTTGTCACTAATAGAAATCAATTCTTTTCATATACATTATTATTGTTGCAAATATCCTGAAAAATTATTATGAGAAGAGGTTCATAGCTTCCCCAGATTGCCAAATGTGTCTATGGTAAAGAAAGCGTTGAAGTCTTAGAAATGGAATACAGTCTAGCACTTCACTAGTGTGCATTACATGGTACGTTAAATAGCCATTGGAGAGCTGGTCTGACTCTTGCCTTTCAATGATTAACATAATTGTGTTGCTAGATGCATATATAGTGCTCAGGCAAGCACTGACATAGGTTGCTGTACAGGTGTAAACAACAGGCTACTTGGTATCAGGGACAGAGAATTAATCACAGCTTGGTGCATCTGAGAAGATTCCTAGAAGGAGTAACATTTGAGGTAAGCCCAATCCAGCTTAAAGCAGCTGAGGAGGTGAATGTGCTGCCCACACTACATGAGAAGCTCACAGTCACTCTGCCAAGCTCTACTCCTCTGAAAAATATCTGATTGAAGCAAGTTGCAGTAGCCATAAACTTTGCTTTCCTGAAAACTCTGCTAATGTGTTTTTCCTGTCTTTTAATAAGGATAGTAGCTTGTTCTTTCATCTATTCACATTTTCCTGTAGGCAAGGAGCAGCATCTGATGTAGTAGAACATGAGCCTAGGGATCCTAGTTGGTCTGGGTTCTTATCGTTTCTCTGGTTATTGGTAAACTGAATTATTGGACATGATGATTTTCATCATCTTATCACTGTAGGAATTTTTGAATGTTGGATAAGGAATGCTATTCAATAAGTGAAATGTTCCATTTCCAGTGAGGAAGTTATAATGTCCCTCCATCCCCCTAATTTCAATCTATTGATGAAATGGAAAACTGTGAGAAGCATGGAATGTAATCCTCCCTCCTCTGCCTGACCCCAACCTTTCTAAGTGTACTTCTAGGAAGTATAAACTGGCGCAGAAAAATTCCACCCATTCAGTTTCTTATAAGTTGAGGAAAAGTCAGAGAGGTAGACAGTGGAGAGGGAGATCTGGGGAATGCTTTGAACTACGTTAGTGAATATTAAGCAACAGTTGCCTCTGATGTCATCTGCAGAGGGGCCTCGTTTGGTTGATTTTCTTCTAAGCCTGCTACAGGCATACTGCTTCTACTTCTCCAGTCTCTGATGCAGTGACTGAGCTGTACTGTGGGCAGAGAGCAATGTCTATACATACAAATTCCTCAGTGTAATGTTTTCATTTCACTCTTTTTTTATTCCTAAAAAAGGCTAAAACTTAGCATGAGAATGCAGCTTTATGTGTTGCTGAGATATGTTAGGGATGGGATGACAAACTAAAACTCATAGTCACTAAAGTAATTATTTTTCCTGCCTTCATTTCTCTCCTACATTCTGTACCTTGTGTCTTAGGCCACTCACTTCCAGATACAGTTGTCAGTATTTTTCTCTTTAAAAAGCTTCAATGGGCCGGGCGCGGTGGCTCAAGCCTGTAATCCCAGCACTTTGGGAGGCCGAGGCGGGTGGATCACGAGGTCAAGAGATCGAGACCATCCTGGTCAACATGGTGAAACCCCATCTCTACTAAAAATACAAAAACATTAGCTGGGCATGGTGGTGCGTGCCTGTAATCCCAGCTACTCAGGAGGCTGAGGCAGGAGAATTGCCTGAACCCAGGAGGCGGAGGTTGCAGTGAGCCGAGATCGTGCCATTGCACTCCAGCCTGGGTAACATGAGTGAAACTCCGTCTCAAAAAAAAAAAAAAAAAAAAAAAAAAAAAAAAAAAAAAAAAAAGCTTCAATGGATGCTCTAAACTCCAGGATGAGGGAAAATCTCAGAGGTGAAGAAAAGAGAATAATGTCCAATAGAAGCTTATGTGGATGTAAATCTTAGGGGAGCAGTGCCCAAGGCACAAGATAGGAAGATTTAGCATGTGACCCACACCACACTTTCTTCAGCAAAATCACACATGATCCAGCAAGCCATTCAAAGAGTGGAGTCCTATGGAGAGACTCTGCCAAATAATAATAATCATTGTTATGATAATTATAATTATACCAAGGAGAAAAAGAAAAAGAGCGGAATGGAAAGTAGAGAAACAAATTTTAAAAGGCTGGTTGTAAAGCATGCCACAAGAGTAATTGCCTATGGAACTAAAGAAAAGGTACAGATAAGATTTTCTATAGTCCCAAAGAAATTGCCCATAACAAAAATTATAGCCAGAGAAAAATATTTCAAAGAAGGAATGGAAAGATTCCGAGAAAAATGAAAAGGCAAGAGAATAAAATAGGCAATGAACTAAGACAAATAGAAGGAAAAACAGTATAGAAAAAATAAATGTGACTGATAACACAGTTGTGTATATAGCAGCAGGTTTGACAACATTACCCAAAAAGAAATGGGAAAAAAACCAAAGACATGAAAAAGATTATAGACAAAGTACTGGATATGGAAGAAAAACAAAGGAGATCCAATATGAATGAACAGACATTTCTGAGAAAGAGAATGAAACAGATGGAACAGAAATGATTTTAATAATATAAAAGACAACAGTTTCTTACATAAAAACTTGAATCAGCACAATGAAGGGTAACAGTATGAGCCATTAAAGATCGATAGAACACGATGAATACCAAGTCATATCCTGAAAAGTTCCTGAATACAAGATGAAGATTTATATGGGCATGAAGAAAATAAATTATACCACAAACAAGGGGAAAGTCTGGCTGACTTCAGACTTCTTCACAGCAATGTTCAATGCCAAAAGATGGCGAAGGAATGCCAACAATGTTCTGAAGAAGACAAAGTGATACTAATTAATTTATTAACCGTGCAAGTTCAAATCTGAAGGCAACAGATAATCTCAATAATGCAAGTACTTAGACAATAGAGTACATAGAAGTCCTTGGAAAAAAGAAATCCAGTGGATCAAGAGAAGATTCAAAATAAAATATAACTGGATTATTGACTAGTTTAAGCTTGAAATATCCAAGGACAAAATCTTTCTTCACATTCTTCAGCACTATCTTCAACTGTCCCAGTCAAATCCTTCTTCTTGTTCTTTTAAAAATATCTTGGCTCGATCCTACCACTTTTCCAATAACTTCAAGTAACCAAAATCCAGTGGAGCTTCCTCAATCTCATATATTCAATTTAACTCTGATTTTCTTTCCTTCTACACCAAGGTTGGGCACTCATGGCGAAGGTTCTTTTTCCTTCTTTCCTCTTCCTTCTTATGTCTTCCTTCCCTTGTACCTTCTTTTTTTTTTCTGCATCTCCATCTACTCTAGTGTGTCGTAGTGAGAAGGAAAGATGGATGAACTGGGGTGAACATCTCACTTAGGCAGTGGCTTTGGATGTTTTTTAGGTTGATATTGCCTTCAATTCACTCTGTGTGACCAAGGTCCTCATGCTGGCATTCTGGAGAGGTGCATGTGTGAGGTCCTTAAAGGACCTCCTCCTGACCAGACAAATGATGCTCTGGCAAGATCTTTACTGATTCCAGCTCAGCTACTACATGTGGTAGCCTACCACAGCCTCTTGCTTCTGGAATCCTTTTGCCTGGCAGGCTGTCCCCTTAGACAGGGTACTACTGATATGGCACAAACTGACTACTTTATAGGCTGACTCCTAGAAGACATGAATCTTGCTACTTAAATCCCTGGAGTACAGGTTGCTCCAGCACCATCTGAGCTCTCTGCCTTGCTTTCTTTTTCCAGATCACTTTTTCTCAACCTCAGTTAGACCCAGAGCAGAAGATCAGCAAGCGTGTAGTAGAAGTAGAGGCTCAGAAGGAAATGAGAGGCTTGTTTCAGATTTTTTCAGGCATCACAAATATCTACCTATGATTCTTGCATCATCCCCTTCTTTGGCTTGCCGTACATATGTGTGTCTGGGGATGACTGCAAAGGAGAAAGAGCACAATACAATCCCTCTAGCTGATCCCACGATCTTCCTTGAGTTCTTTGTCTTTGGAATATGCAGGCTGGTGCAAGAGATTGGGGCAGGGCTGGATTTGCCATCTTTCTTGTCAGTGCTAGAGGGACTATCTGAGTTCCTTGGTACAGTAATTCTCTTTGGAATGTGGGAGTATTTCATATTGTTTTATAATTTGGAGGCTTAACTAACTCTGAGATAGCAGGAGACATCCCATTAAACATTGGCTTCAGGAACACAGGAATAAATAGAGAAGCCACGGTAAAGGATATGGAGTGATATAGCTTGGATCTGTGACCCCACTTAAATCTTATATTGAAATGTAATCCCTAATGTTGATGGTGAGGACTAGTGGGAAGTGATTGGATCATGGGGGTGAATTTCTCATGAATGGCTTTGCATCATCCCTCATGGTACTGTCCTTGGGATAGTGAGTGAGTTCCCATGAGATCTGGACATTTAAAAATGTGTAGCACCTCCCCCTTTGCTCTCTTGTGCCTGCTTTCATCATGGGATCTCACTGCTCCCCCTTTGCCTTCTGCCACAATTGGAAGCTTCCTGAGGCTTCCCCAGAAGCCGATGTTGCTATGCTTCCTGCACAGCTGGCAGAACCAAAAGCCAGTTAAACCTCTTTTTATAAAATAAATTTTCCCGTTTCAGGTATTTCTTTATAGCAATGCAACAGCATACTAATACATGGGGTGAACCTGAATTTATTTTAATAGGTTACTAATTGTTGGAATTAGAGTTACAGAATAAAATGTAAGTGTTTAAAATATTGAAAATAGAAAAATAATGAGTAACCAGTGTTGGGAGTTGGAGTTAAGAAATGCGGAAGGGATTAAAAATGTCAGTTTTTTTCATTGCATGGAGTCAAGAGATAATTGTTCAGAATTAAATTGTATGCTTGAGAATTATGATTTCAATCTATCAATGTATTTTCTCCTTAATTCTACTTTTTTAAACCTCAGAGTAGTGGTTCTTAACCAGAGACAGTTTTGCTCCACCTTTCCCACCAGATGTTTAACTTTGCCTGGAGACATTTTGGTTGTTATATTGAGGGAAGAGGGTGTTTCTACTAGTGTCTAGTGGGTAGAGGTCAGAGATGCAGCTAAAAATCCTATGAAGGGATTAACGGCCCCACCAAAGTGGCATGAAAATTATGTGTTACATGAACACATCTGAACATTCAGCAGCTACAGAAACATTACCTAAATGTAAGCAGAAGCAGAGAATCCTGAAAATACAACTGCCATTGACCCCTCTCTGAGGAAGGTGCCTGTTTGTGAGAGAACTTATCCTTAGCACTGAAAGTGAAAATTCAGCTGTGATTAGCATCAGAAAGCCAAATAGAGTTTAAAATAATGAGTTATAAAATGTTATTTGCAAACCTCCTGGTGGCCTCAAATCTAAAAACCTACAACAGATTTAAAAATAAAAAATAAGAAATGAAAACATACCATTGGAGAAAACCACCTTGACATAAAAGGAAGACAGGAAAGAAGAAAGAAAGATACCAAAAAACAATTAGAAAATAAACAACAAAATGGCAGCACTAAGTCCTTACTTATAAACAATAACATTGAATATAAATAGACCGAACTCCCCAATCAAAAGACAGAGTGCCTGAATGGATTAAAAAATAAGACCAATTGATCTTTCATCTACAAGAAACATATTTCACCTATAAAGACACACGTGGACTAAAAGAAGAAGATACTTCTTGCAAATGGAAACAGAAAAAAGCAGGAGTAGCTATACTTCTATCACACAAAATAGATTTTAAGACAAAAAGTATAAAAAGAGACAAAGAATGTCACTATATAATTATGAGTGTCAATTCAGCAAGAGGATATAACAATTGTAAACATATATGCACCTAACAGTAGAGCACCCAAGTATACAAGGTATATTATTAGAGCTAAAGAAAGAGATAGACTTCAATACAATAATCGCTGGAGACTTCCACATCCCACTTTCAGCAATGGACAGATCATCCAGACAGAAAATCAACAGAGGAGCATTGAACTTAATCTGCACTAAAGACCAAATGAACCTAATAGATATTTACAGAACATTTTATCCAACAGCTACAGAATGCACATGCTTCTCAACACATGGATTATTCTCATGAATACATCATATTTTAGGCCACAAAACGAGTTTTAAAAAATTCAAAAGAATTGGAATTATATTAAGTATCTTCCATGACTACAATGGAATAAAACTAGAAATTAATCATAAGAGGAATTTTGGAAACCGTACAAACACATGGAAATTAAACAATATGCTCCTGAATGAACAGTGGGTCAATGAAGAAATTAAGAAGAAAATTTAAAACCTTTCAAAAAAAAATGAAATCCAAAATACAATATACCAAAACCTATGAGGCACAGCAAAATTAATACTAAGAGGAAAGTTTGTGGCAATAAACACCTACAAGAAAAAAAATAATAAGCCTCCTCGCTGCTTAAAAAAAAATACTTCAAATAAGCAGCCCAATGATGCATCTTAAAGAATTAGGAAAGCAAGAGCAAAATAAACCTGAAATCAGCAGAAGAAAAGAAATAATAAAGATCAGAGCAAAAGTAAATAAAATTGAAACAAAAAATAATACAAAAGATCAATGAAACAAACACTTGGTTATTTGGAAAGATAAAACTGAACACCTTTAGCCACCAGACTAACAAAAATAAAAAGAAAAAGAAAAAAGAAAGAAAGAAGACTGAGATAAAATCAGAGATGAAAAAGGAGACATTACAACTGATACCACAGAAATTCAAAGGACCATTAGAAACTACTATGAGCAACTGTATGCCAATACATTGAAAAACCTTGAAGAAATGGATAAATTTCTGGAAACATACAGCCTACCAAGATTGAACCATGAAGAAATTCAATATCTGAATGAACCAATATCTGAATAGATATAAAAGCTGTAATAAAAGTCTCCCAGCAAAGTAAAGCCTGTGGCCTAATGGCTTCACTGCTGAATTTTGCCAAACATTTAAAAAAGAACTAATACTAATTCTACTCAAATTATCCCAAAAAATAGAGGGGGAGGGAACACTTTCAAATTCATTCTATGAGGCCCATACTACTTTGATACCAAAACCAGACAAAGAAACATTTAAAAAAAGCTATAGACCAATTTCCCTAATGAATATCAATGTAAAAATCCTCAACAAAATACTAGCAAACTGAATCTGACAACACATTAAAAAGATCATTTGTCATGGCTAAGTGGGGTTTACCCAAGGGATGCAAGGATGGTTCAATATATGCAAATCAATCAGTGTGATACATCATATCAATAGAATGAAAGACAAAAATGATGTGATCATTTCAGTTGATCCTCAAAAAGCATTTGGTAAAATTCAACATCCCTTCATGATAAAAACACTAAAAAGCTGGATATAGAAGGAACATACATTAACACAAGAAAAGTCATATACAACAGACCCCCAGATAGTATCATACTGAATGGGAAAAAACTGAAAGCCTTTCCTCTAAGATCTGGAACACAACAAGGATACTTACTGTCACTACTGTTATTTAACATAGTACTGGACGTCCCAGCTAGAGCAATCAGACAAGTAAAAGAAATAAAGGGCATCTGAATTGGAAAGCAAGAAGTCAAATTATCCCTGTTTGCAGATGATATGATATTATCCCAGGAAAAGTCTAAGGACTCCATGAAAAAACTATTAGAACTGCTACATAAATTCAGTAAAGTTGCAGGATGCAAAATCAATTTTCAAAAAGCAGAAGCATTTCTGTATGCCAACAGTGAACAATCTGGAAAAAAATTAAGAAACGAATCCCATTTACAGTAGCTACAAATAAAATCTGATAACTAGGAATAAACTTAACCAAAGAAGTGAAAGATCTCTACAATGAAAATATTGATAAAAGAAATTGAAGAGGACACAAAAAACGCAATGATATTCTATATCGTGGATGGGAAGAATCAATATTATTAAAATGTCCATACTCCTCAAAGTGATCTACAGATTTAAGGCAATCCCTATTAAAATAATAATGACAAATGACATTCTTCACAGAAATAGAAAAAAAAAATCCTAAAATTTACATGAAACCACAAAAGACCCAGAGTAGTGAAAGCTATCCTGAGCTAAAAGCATAATGCTGGAGGAATCACATTATCTGACTTCCAATTGTACTACAGAGCTATAGTAATCAAAACAGTGTGGTACTGGCATAAAAAGAGATACATAAGCCAATAGAACAGAATAGAGAACCCAGAAATAAATCCATACATCTACAGTGAACTCATTTTCAACAAAGGTGACAATAACATACATTGAAAAAAGATCAGTCTCTTAAATAAGTGGTGCTGGGAAAACTGGATATCCATATGCAGAAGAATGATATTATATGGCCCTGTATCTCATCATATACAATATCGAATCAAAATGGATTAAAGACTTAAATCTAAGACTTAAAGACTATCAAACAACTTAAAGAAAACATTGGGGAAACTCTCAAGCACATTGGTTTGGGCAAAGATTTCTTGAATAATGCCCTAAAAGCACAGGCAACCAAAGAAAAAATGAACAAATAGGATTACATAAAATTTAAAAGCTTCTGCACAGCAAAGGAAACAATCAACAAAGTGAACTGACAACCATATAATAGGAAAAAATATTTGCAAACTATCCATCTGACAAAGAATTAATAACCAGAATATATAAGGAGCTCAAACAATTCAGTATGAAAAAATCTAATAATCCTATTAACAAATTTGCAAAAGATCTGAATAGACACTTCTTAGAAGAAGGCATACAAATGGCAAACAGGCATATAAAAATTATACAACATCAGTGATCCTCAGAGAAATGCAAACCAAAACTACAATGAGATATCACCTTATCCCACTAAAAATGGCTTTTTTTCCCCCTCAAAAGTTAGACAATAACAAATGCTGGCAAGGATGTGGAGAAAAGGGAACCCTTGTTCACTGTTGGTGGGAATGTAAATTAGTACAGCTTCTATGGAGTACAGTATGGAAGTTCCTTAAGAAACTAAAGATAGAATGGCCATAGGATCCAGCAACTCCAATACTGTGTATTTATCCAAAGGAAAGGAAATCGGTATATTGAAGAGGAATCTGCACTCCCATGTTTATTGCCACACTGTTTACACAGCTAAGATTTGGAAGCAACCTGAGTGTCCATCAACAGATGAATGGATAAAGAAAACGTGCAGTATGCAATGGGGTACTATTCAGCCATACAAAGGAATGAGATCCTGTTATTTGCACAACATGGATGGAACTGTTAAGTGAAATAAGCCAGGCACAGAAAGACAAACTTTGCTTGTTCTCATTCATTTGTGAGATGTAAAATTTAAACAATTTAGCTCATGGAGATAGAGAGTAGAAAGATGGCTACCAGAGGCTGATAAAGGTAGTGGGGAGCAGAGGTGATTAATGGGTATAAACTGCAGTTAGGTAGCATGAATAAGATGTAGTAAGTGATACCACAACAGGGTGACTACAGTCAACAATAATTATTGTACATTTTAAAATAACTAAAAAGGTAATTGGAATGTTTGTAATACAAAGAAATGATAAATGCTTGAGGTGATGGATGCCCCATTTACCCTGATGTGATTATTATGTATTGTCTGCCTGTATCAAAATATCATATGTAACCCAGAAATATGTACACATACTATATACCCATAAGAATTAAAAATTAAAAAAAATTAAAAAGCCCAATAGAAGCTTTCATACTTCCCTGTGGAAGCTTCTCTCCCTTTTTGTTAAGTTGGCATATAAGCTTTTACTTCTGGCTATGCAGTGAATTACTGTTTACTGAGTGCTCCTGGGTGCATATATTTTAAAAACCTAGTTTTCTCTTGTGAGTCTATCTATTGTCACTGAATTTGCAGACTCCTGAATAGTTGAACCTAAGTAGGTAGGGGAAAAGTTTTCCTCCCAATGCCTACAGTGCACAGGAAAGCCCCTTCCACAATAAATAGGCAAGACTTAAATATTAAAATAAGTGTGGACCTGTCAAGGCAAGATGGCTGAATAGATATAGCTAGGAGGAACATCTGCTACTGAGGGACTGGGACACTGGAAAGACTAGTACACTCTGAGCAGATCTCAGAAGGAAGGCATTGATAGAGGACAAAGGAAAGACACAGATGCTGGGCTGAAGAAGGGGAAGGCGGGAACCCTGCATGGGGCTGTTGCACACCAGGACTCATTCCTGGTCCCCAATGACTCCTGAAGAAGGGGTGAGTTGAGCAGGCATGGAGCAGCCCACTCTTACCATGTACCTCTGGAATTCTGGCAGCAAGAAATCCCATAACCCCCATGGACCCTTGAGCTGGCAGAGAGCTGCTTAGAGAGGTAGTAGGGGCAGGACTCCAGCTGTGTGGAGCCCAGAAGGTTTGGTGTAAGAATGTCTGCAGAGGTGCATGGCCAGTGATGCCCATCCTCCAGGGCTCACCTTGCTCCCCTAGAAGACTCTAGTCTTAGGGGAACTGTCAGACTTGAACAGAGCAGGTTGATCTTGCCTGTGAGAAGGGACCAGTCTGACCTGAGTGCTCTTCTGTCTGCTGGCCTCTCCTGGGGTCCCAGCTTGGCTATGCCTGCTTGCAGTGCAGTCTCAGATACCCAAATGGGGTGCCTTCCAGGGACCCCTCATAGGTCCTGCACTGGCAGACAATGCCTGACCATCAGAGAGTTCCAGCAGTGTGGCCCCCACTGACACAAACCAGCCCACTCACACCTGCCCCTCATTTCAGCCTGCCTTGTGCCGATTTGCTGGCACTCACTGCCTATGGCCATGTCCCATTGCTTTGCCAGTGTGCACATGCACAGGTGACCTCATACCCCCTCCCCACTGGTGCATGGGTAAAAGTGCATTTTATCATGCCATTACTGCCAGTGTGAGTATACCCACCTCCCCCGACTCATTGCTCTACTGCTGTGCCCTCATTGCCAGTGTGAACACACACATGGTCACCAGTGGCCCCACAGCCCCCTCCCCCTGTGCTGCCACTGCCACTGGTATAAACATGTGCAGAGACACCAGTAGGCCCACTCCCTGCCTTGTTCTCCCACCACTGGAGTGAACACATGCATGGAGGTTGCCAGCCTGGGGCCACCCCAGTGCCCTGCGTCAGCTGACAAGCATGTACATCACTGTGCTGTTGCTGCTGCTGGCATGAGCAAATGAGCAGGGATCTCACTGCTACTGTCCAATGAAGCACTTTGGCTGGTACTACCCTTTGGGGTGTTGTAGCCAGTGGTCCAGGAACACTTCAGCCCTCCAGTGCAGCAGGTTCCCAACCTCAAGGAGCCAGAGAACAAAGCCAGGGCCTGAAACCAGCACTTGAGAGTTAGAACATGCAGCTCAGGAGTGCTGAGCTGAGCCCTCACCCTCTAAAAACCTACCAGAAATAAAGCAGTGGACAGAAGCCACCTTATATCACAATCAAGCCCCCAAGGACATTGATGAAGATAAAATATTTTTAAAAAATCTAAAGAACAGCAACTTCAATGACTGAAGGAATTTCAGTCCACACAGATGAGAAAGAATCAGCACCAGAACTCTGACAACTCCAAAATTCTCTTCCTACATCCAAATGATCACACTAGTTCCTAAGCAATAGCTGTTAACTGGGCTGAAATGGCTAAATGACATAAATAGAATTCACAATATTAATAGGAAAGAAGATCATTAACATTCAGGAGAAAGTTGAAATCCAATCCAAGAATTCTCAGGAACACAATAAAATGATATAGTAGATGAAAGAGGAAATGGCTATTTTAGGAAAGAACCAAACTGAGATGATAGAGCCTTAAAACTCACTTCAAGAATTTCAGAATACAATTGCAAGTATTAACAGCAGAATCAACAGAACTGAGGAAAGAATATGAAAGCATAAAGACAAGCTGTCTGAAATAATTCAGTCAGACAAAAATAAAGAGAAAACAACAAAGAAGAGTGAACAAAACAGAGAAATATGGGGTTATGAAAAGAGATCAAATCTATGACTCATTGGCATCCCTGAAAAACGGAGAAAGAAAGCATGAACCTTAGAAAAGATATTTGAGGATATTGTCCACGAAAATTTCTCAGCCTTTGCTAGAGAGGCTAACATTCAAATTCAGGAAATATAGAGAACCTCTATGAGACACTGTACAAGATGACCATCCCCAATACACATAGTCACAAGATTCTGCAAGGTCAAAATGAAAGAAAAAGTGTTACAGGCAACTAGAGAGAAGGGCAGGTCACCTACAAAGGGAACCTCATCAGGCTCACAGCAGAAACACTACAAGCCAGAAGAGATTGAAGGACTATATTCAGCATTTGTAAGGAAAATAATTTCTAACCAACAATTTTATATCCAGCCAAACTAACTGTCATAAGCAAAGGAGAAATAAGATCCTTTTCAGACAAGCAAATGCTAAGGGATTTTGTTACCAGCAGACCTACCTTACAAGAAGTCTTGAAGGGAGTGCTAAACATGGAAAGGAAAGACCATTAGTAGCTACTACAGAAACACACTTAAGTACTAATCAGTGATGTTACAAAACAACCAGCTAAACCAAGTCTGCATAATAACCAGCTAACAACAGGATGACAAGAACTACTTTGTACAATGTCAATACTAACTTTGAATATAAATGGAGAAATGCCCCAATTAAAAGGCACATAACAACAAGTTGGAGAGAGAAGAAAGACCCAATAGTATGCTGTGTTCGAAAGACCCATCTCACATGTAATGACACCATAGGTTCAAAATAAAGAAATGGAGAAAAATCTACCAAGCAAATGGAAAACAAATAAAATCGGGGTGGCTATTCTAATTTAATACAAAACAGGCCTTAAACCAACAAAGACTAAAAAAGACAATGAAGGGCATAACATAATGGTAAAGCGCTTGATTCAACAAGAAGGCTTAACTATCCTAAATATATACGCACCCATGATGCAAATTCTTTAGAGACCTACGCAGAAACAGATAACCACACAATAATAGTAGGAAACTTCAACATCCCACTGACAGTATTAGACAGACCAATGAGGCAGAAAATGAATAAAGATGTTCAGGACCTGAACTTAACATTTGACCAAATAGACCTAATAGACATCTGCAGAGCACTCCAACTCAAAACTATAGAATATACACTACCTTTTTTTTTTTTTTTTTTTTT
>NW_016108219.1:80307-93228 GCF_001604975.1 Cebus imitator | reverse complement strand
TTATTAGAGACAGGGTTTTGCCATATTGACCAGGCTGGTCTTGAACTCCCTACCTTAAGTGATCTGCCTGCCTCAGCCTCCCAAGGTGCCTGGGTTTACAGGTGTGAGCCACTGTACTCCATCCAGAATATAAATTCTGAGCCTTTGCAGAGAGCTGATTTGAGTGATAACTCCTGTCCTTACAGTTGGCTGGCCCTGTGATTATCAAACTCTTTTTCTACTGCACTACCACTATCTCAGTTAACTGGCTTTATCTGTGCAGTTGGCAAGAATAACCTGTTGAATGATTACAGGGTTTTCTTTGTGTTAAAATGAAGTAAAGTAAAACTGAACACTTAAAAAATGTGTAGCTTTTATACAATGATCCTGGTTTTGAAGAAATATCCTTGTTTCTTCTATTTGTTTATGCACATACAGAGATGTACACATGTAACAGTGGTCACAGAAGGACAAATGATGGATCATTTTGGGTAGCAGAATTTAGAATATTTTTTATTTTCTTCTTTGTTTTTTCCCCTTGTTCGCTTAAAGTTTTTTTTTTTTTAAATCATGATGAATATAACATTTACAAAAACAATTATCTACTCTTCTTTTCTACATGAAAAGCAACAGCAATAATGAAATATTTTTTCTCACTCTCTGTTGCCCATGCTGGAGTGCAGTGGCACAATCTTGGCTCACTGCAACCTCTGCCTCTTGGGTTCTAGAGATTCTCCTGCATCAGCCTGCCTACTAGCTGGGATTACAGGAGCCTGCCACCACACCTAGCTAATTTTTGTATTCTTAGCAGAGAGGGGGTTTCACTATGTTGGCCAGGCTGGTCTTGAACTCCTGACCTCAAGTGATCTGCCCATCTCAGTCTCCCAAACTGTTGGGACTACAGGCGTGAGCCACTGTGCCCAGTCAACAATGAAATCTTTGCAATGGTTCTTTATGCAGCTCAGGAGAAATTCAAACATATCTCCTCTGTCCCCTTGTCCATACGATAATAGAAACAATACAAATATCAGTAAACGAGGCCAAAAATACATGTGTCTGCATGGTTGAAGAATGTCTTGGGGAGTGCTAGCAATTACCTTTCTGTGCCGAAAGGGGCAGGTCAGTCCTATTTTAATCTGTTTATTTTTGTTCCCCTTCATTTTCAAGAGTGAAAACACATACCAAAAGATAATGCCTCTGATTTTTTTTTTAATAGAACTTCTGTTCCCCAGTTACATACTATTCAGGTGATGGTCCGTTGGTGTCCAGGGAATTGTCTCATTTTCTGCTTCATTTTGCTGGTACTGATCTGTCCTTTGCACACATGATGGAGACACACAGTGGATTGGAGGGAGGGAAGAAGCCTTTCTTGCACAGTTGCTGCCCTGTTTTACAGAGGAACAAAGCTTTCATCATCTCCTTCTCTGATTTGCACAAAAGTTGCAAAAATTATACATGTCTAAAAAATTTCCTTGAATAATTTCCACCTTGTGCATGAAACAATGGCCCCTTTGTACTTTGAAAAGCACTAGAAAAATAAATAAATCTCCTTTCTTTATGGGCACCAAAGCAAAGCATATGTGCTCTATTTGGAGAATGCAAATGCCTCAAGCTGCAGCATTTCTTTCACCAGCTCTCAGCAAGTGGCCATTTAGGCTTAATTGCTCCTCACAGCATAGTCCAATTAAGAACGGGCATCAGCAGGGTAAGGGCTATTTGTTAATCCCTAAAAGGTATGAGAGACAGTACTTGTTTTGCCTGCGGATTTTATTCACATGTTTGGGTGAAAATCTAAACAGCTGGAACTCTCAGCAAGTGATATGTGTGTGTATTTAATCTACGGGTTATGTGCAAGACAAGTGTATGAATGTATTTCACAAACACAAACTTTTTCTTCCAGTACAAAGGAGAACTTTGCCAAGATATTGCTGAAACTTACCAAGGCGTAATGTTTGAAATTGTAGTTGGGGGCAGAGGTTGTCTAGAGGAGAAAACCTCTGAACCCAGGGTGTTTTCTACAACATATAGATGGTTTAGTCCCTGGGAGAGCACTTTCCTTAATAAAGTGTGAAATTCTATCAGAACCTATCATTGTTTTTTTTTTTTTTTTGGTATCCTTTTTAAAATAAGAGTTTTGATTATTTTGTGAATTTGCTTTCTATTTTTTATTGTGATGAGGCACATGGAAAATGTCATTCTATGCTGTGGCCAGAATAAACTGACAAGAAGTGGGGAGTGTGGGTGTGTAGCTGTGGCTCTTGTGATCCAATGAAAATAGGCAAACATAGGAAGAAAAAAATTAATGTAGCTGTTCAGTATTTTCAGCTAGCCAAAAGGTTTCCACACTTTCTTCTGCATAAAAAGAATCTGAAGAGTGCTAGCTATGCCAAGGGGGTGCACTTAAAAGTTGTTTTTTGTTTTTTTTTGTGTGGCAGGTAAGAAACCTCTTGCAAGTACAAATAAGCGATTTCTTATAAGTCTAGAAGCTTTGCTTTTCAGAGAAGGTCAAAAAGACCACAAGTAACCTACCTGTTCAGGCAATCTGTGAAATCTCTGCACAATACATTGTCTAAAAAAGTCAGACCCAAATAATGATGGGAATTTGGGAAGATAGGAAAAAAGAACATTTGGCTGTCTTGGCAACCAAAAATTTTACTCATGGCTGTGGATACCTTTCTCTTCCCAGAGCAGAGTGAGATTGGATGCCAAATGCGTTCTGTGATTTACATGTTTGTTGGGCTTTGAAGAGACACAACCACCAATCAATTTCCTTGTCCCTACTTGCCCAATTTCTCCCTTTTCTAACCCCCAAATCCCTGGGGGATTCTGTTCCGTTTATAACAAGTCTGGCTTCCTTGACCTTCAATATAAGCACAGAGAAGGGCAGAAAAGCCTGGGTAATTATTCATTCATTTGGGCTGTTCAGTAGCTAATCAACCTGACTTAGCTAGGACTAGAAATTTTCTTGTTCCTTAGCTAAATGAAAACCTTCTGCACCCCCATCTTGGGTTTTGTTTTTACCCTGTTGTCAATTGTTAAGCAACACAACTCTGATGAGTGAAACCTTTGCTAATTTCAGGACTGTACCTCCCATCAAATTCATGATCCTCTTCTGGAAAATGTACTCACCCAGCTACCTGTTGGTCTGCATCCTTGCGGCTGCTGGCTTCAGAAGGTAATGATATTTACCTAGCTCATTGAAATGTCACACTTAGGACTGAGGCCTATAAATTATTATTGTATTCATGTTATATTGTAAAGATAAAGGTCAGATCAGAACTCAGATTTATTCATACACAAGATGCATTTCTGAGTTAGAAGAAAAATAAACAATTGGGTTTTTCAGTTAAAAGTACACACAAGTGATATTACACTTTTATTTTTTTAAACAAAGGAAAAGAAATAACCATAGAACCAGTAGTGCTTGGAGTAAATAAAAATAAAGATTGGCTCATCTGAGGTCTGGAAGTACGACCTCCAATTTTCTGCCCATTTTCTAACAGCCCTTTAAGCATGACTGGACAAGGTAAAAGGTCAGGGCCAAGTTCAGGAAGATTAGGGAACAACTGAGAATTGATCATTGCACAGTGATTTAGCAGGTAACCTTCTCCTTCACAGGACCAAGATGACCCCTGCGTTCCCTGCAGAAGGCTGTTTGGTGGCTGGAAAGCCTGTGTCATTTTAGATGAGCACCTTTGTGCACAGTTGTAAAGCACGTGGCTTTTTACCTTGAGCTACAGATTTTCAAAAGCAGGATAGCTAACTAATCCTAGCCACTGCTAGCCCTACAGCCAAGGAGACAGCTCAGTGAGGAGGAAATGATAAACGATGATATTAAGCGCTGGAGGTAGTCCTTCAGTGTGGACCGAGAGTCTGTGCTGTGCAGCCTGGAGTCCATGTTGCTGGCTTCTCTGCTGCACCAGCTCTTTGAATAAATCATGGACCGAGTGTTGTTAGCTGTCAGGGCAACAGCTCTTGCCAGCACTTAATAAAAAGTCCCAGACCGTCTACATCAAATGATTTTTCTTCCATAAAATTTGGCTTTTGAGCTTTGAAAGAATCTTCTAGGCTCACCCCATTTTTCTTGCTCACTTATCATCCTTTCAAGGATTATCTCCACGTAGAGAGTGATGTTTGAAGGGTTTGGTCTTCCCAACTATTTGAACATGAACTGCTGGATAATCTTTTGCATCTCATTTCCGCAATTTACTCTACTTCTTCCCTTTCTTCTTGTTTTCCTTTGAATTTCCTAATTGAATCTCAGTGCCTTTATTTAACATTCTCCTTTTTTATGTTCTCTGACAGTTTTTTTTATTCTTTAATAATTCATTCATAGTAATTGCTGCTACAAACTCTAAGTGCTTACTTGTGGTCGGCAGTGTATTGGACATGGCAAGGAAGGGGTAGTTTGTATTGATATTATTTGAGGCATTTGCTAATCTTTGTTATTTTCATAGCAAGAAGAAAAAACACATAATCATGTTTTAATTTTTGTTATTATTCTTTGAAACAGGGTCTCACTCTGTCACCCAGGCTGAAGTGCAGTGGCATGATCATGACTCACTGCGTCACTGACCTCCTTGGGGTCAAATGATCCTCCTACTTCAGCCTCCCGAGTAGCTAGGCTACAGGCATGTGCCACTGTGCCCGGATAATTTTTGTATTTTCTGTAGAGATGGGGTCTTGCCATGTTGCCCTGGATGGTCTGGAACTCCTGGGCTCAAATGATCCGCCTGCCTTTGCCTCACAAATTGCTGGGATTGCAGGTGTGAGCCACTGCACCTGGCCTGATCCTGTTTCTAAAACCCTGTAAAAAATACACAAATTGGGGAATAATAAATGCTTATTCAGATCTACCTCATGTTACTACACTCATAAGAGAATGCAGCCTTATTTGCTTTCATATTTATTTTAATATTTCTTGCTTATTCTTCTCAACATCTACAGAAAAATATTGGAGAAAAATGCTACCTGCCTTTAAGCCCCCACTATCACCTTTTCTTTAGTTTTATTATTTTTAAAAAAATTGTTTCTTAGAATAGTGATTGTTTCTACTAACAGGCTTCTCAAAAGGGGACATTCTTTATCTTAAGGGAAAACAACCAAGTAATAAGTATAGACAGCTCACCCCTGGCAGGAATAAGGAGTAGGGGAGCTAGATTTGACTCTTCTCTCTCTCTGCCTTGCTACTTCCTTCCTTCCTTTTTCTATGTACCTTCCATTTTCCTGTAGGTTGAGTGATTTTTACCCATCAAAGAGTTTACGATTTTATTTCAGGAGATGCAAACAGCAAGTTAGAGTGGTAACATTGTTATCTTTTCTTTACCCTGTACCATGGTGCTTGGTTTCAAACCAGAAGCTAGAAGATAAGAACCACTAAATGTAAGTCATTTGCAAATCATCTTTCATTCATTCTGTCACCAAGCATTTATTAGGGGCCTATATTTCCAGGTACTATTCTAGGCACTCAGGATATATGTGTGGACAAAGCAAACTAAGATCCCAGCTCTTGTAGGTCTTGGATTCTAGTGGGAGAGACAAACAGTAAATAATAAATTAAATAAATGAGTTAATTATCCAGCTTGAAAGAAGATAAGTGCTATGGAAAGCGAGAGAAAGAACAGCAAAATATAGGGGATTAGATGTATTGGGGGAGTGTTGGATTTTTAAAGTAAATGTTGTGTAATTGGTCTCATTGAGAAGATAACACTGGACAAATATTCCACCCTAATCTAGATCCCACAAATGTTCATGAAAACATTAGGAGGGCTGGGCTACAATCAGGTTTGCCACAGATTATCTTCACATAATGGGGGAGAGCCCCTGTTTTATAAAATGAACTACTTAGGGATAAGACTACAGTTTTTCTCTATTTTCTACTGGAATAGATAAAATATTAGTGCAGAGAAGAGTTATTCAGGTGAAGACATATTTGATAATACTGTGAATGGTGTATTCTCAATTTTTTAGTACCACTAGATTGTACAACTTGTTCTCTGTTTCTTAGTATAGCTCTTTTGGTTGATGCCTTATTTCTGGGCCACTAGGTGGTAGCCATATAAAACCATAGTTTCAATTCAGAGATGTCTTTGCAAAAGTATGTTGAAGAGTTTGTATAAGGAGTTTTTGTTCAATCCACTTGAGATTTGTGAGTGTTTGGGTCTGGGTGTGTGCACCTTTCTGTGAAAGTGGATAGAAATGGTCTTTACTTATTAGTAAAAAATGCTGTCTATGTGCAAAGAATGGCACAACTTTTGTTTTATACAGATAATAATTGATTTCTAATCATTGTCTTATTTGTGTATTTAGTTATGTTAATAATCAAAGTTTGTAATTTTCTACCTGTGAAGCAATAATTCTATAGCATGTATTTTTTGTGATATTTAGAGAAAGGCTCTTAAAATTGTTTGGTCATTCACAGCATTTCTAATAGAGACTGACTATTTAATTCCCTTCTTTGAGGGAACTTGGAGTCTGATAAGTAATATGTCAGAAATGATTACGGAAAAGCAAACCATGAATGTGTCCCAAAAGAATAAGTGTGTCTTTGGGAAATGAAAAGAATCTCCTGAATTTTCATCTTGTCACATGTTAAATTGAGAGCTATTTAGATGTGATCACACCATCATACCCTATGCAGTGCCCAGGTTTGATGTTTTAAAACAGACTGTTCCCCTCTTTCTCCTGAATGTAGAGGCAAGAACAGCGACTGTTTTTCAATAATCTTTTTGTATGTTTTGGCTTGGGGGACTGGGGGTCAAATTTCAATAGAATTTGGAATGGGCTTATGTAACATTTTTAGAATAACAATACATCTTCAGACTGTATCAGACTGGATCAGACTGTGGGACAAAAACATCTATTGGATGACAATGTAGAGCCACAATTTCACTGACAGGGAGCTAATGTGGGGGTAATGGATGTGGAAAGATGACCTGGTGTTAAAATATTTGAGCTCATTGTAAGTTACCCAATGATTAGAATGAAGGAGAAATGATCAGAAGCTACAAAGAGGACAAGCAGAAATTGTGTAGGTCCAATTATTTCCCCAAAAGACAACTTTTGCTATCCAGAATGAACACTGGCTTTACTGAGTTTTTATCTGTGCTGTCTGGGTTGGCCAGCCAGCCTATCTCTGCCCATGCCTTGGGATTCTGAACTCCGTTGGAATTCCTGCTTTCTCTCTCTCTCACTCATTGTATGGCTCTGCTCCAGGCACTTAACTGGCTAGTTTTCTCCTCATCTGAAAAGTAAAGATAATACTATATGCCTCCAACAAGAGAGAGTATGTAAACACTTTGTGACTTTTAGGGGAAAAGGATTAACTAACACCCTAATTCTAGTCTTGTTATAACACATTTAGAGAAAAATTAAGACTTTAGAAGATTATGCCATTTACACAGAAAAGTTTAAAAATTATATGGGTTGAAGTATAAATATTATACATTTTAAATTTTTGCTGTTCTCATCTGAGGCATGGCTTTTGTTATCTAAAGAAAACTTTTGATTAAAATTATTAAAGAACCAGAAAGGATGAGATCCAAGATGGCCATTTAGGAACAGGTCAGGATTGCAGCTCCCAGTGAAAGCGCAGAGGCTGAGTGGACGCCACATTTCCAGATGGATTTTTATTGCCCATAGACCAGGAGATTCCCAGGTGGAGGACCCCCACGGGCCACCAGTGTGGCTGTTTTGGCCGGCGCGGCTGTTTTGGTGGGCGCAGCTGTTTTGGCCAGTGAGGCTGCTTTGCTGGCGCCCCGGTGCAGTGGTTCTCTGTACAAAATACACTGGTCCGGGTGCCCTTTTAGCTGGCGATTGGAGCCCCAGGAAGGCATAGTCATCCATTCATCTGATTAAAAAGGGGACTGAAACAGGGAGCCAGGCCAGGAGATTCCAGGGCAAAAAAAGCCCCATGAATCTCAGCGTGGCTGTTTCAGCCAGCGCAGTGAGGCACTGCACAGGAAATCACACAGATCCTGGGGCCGTTTCAACAGGCGACTGGAACACCTGGGAGAGAGACCACTTCAACTGAAAAAAAAAAAAAAAGGCTCAGAGGCAGGGAGCCAGGTGATCAGGCTTGGCTGATCCCACCCCAATTAAAAAAAAAATAGCAATTGAAAATGCTCTGGGTTGAGAGTTTCACAGCAAGCACAGCTGAACCCGGGAGTGTCCAGCTCTGTGGGGGAGGGGCGTCCGCCATTACTGAGGCACTCCACCACTACGGAGGTAGTCTGCCATTGCTGAGGCAGCCCACCATTGCCAAGGCAACTCACCATTGACAAGACAACCTGCCATTACAGAGAGAGTCCGCCATTACAGAGGTTAGCCACCATTGCCAAGGCAGTTCTAGCTACACCCATATAAACAGGACAGCAGGGAAGTACACACAGCAGCTGGACGGAGCCCACAGCAGCTCAGCAAAGCCTCTGCAGGCAGGCAGTGACCAGGCTGCCTCCTTGCGGGGCAGGGCGGCCCTAAAAAAAGGCAGCAGCACAACAGAAACTCATAAATAAAACCCTAACTCCCTGGGACAGAGCGCCTGGGGAAAAAAAAGGTGTTTATGAGTTCTGCTGCAGCAGACCTAAACATACCTGCTTAGCAGTTCTGAATGAACAATGGCGCTCACAGCTCAGCACTTGAGCTCCTACAAAGGACAGGCTGTCTCCTCAAGAAGCTCCCTGACCCCTGTATATCCAAAGAGTCACCTCATAAAGGAGAGATCAGACTGACATTTGGTGGGTATCCTTCTGGGACAAAGATAGCAGAAGAAGAAACTGGTAACAACTCTTACTGTTCTGCAGCTGCTGCAGGTGATTCCCAGGCAAGCAGGGCCTGGAGTGGACCTCAGCAGCTCTGCAACAGAGGGGCCAGACTGTTAGAAGGTAAACTAAGAAACAGAAGTAACTTCATCATCCACAAACTGGACGTCCACTCAGAGACCCACTCTGAAACTCAGCAACTACAAAGATGACAGGTGGATAAATCCACAAAGATGGGAAAAAGCCAGTGCAAAAATGATGAAAACACCCGAAACCAGAACACCTCTCCTACAGCGGATCAAAACTTCTCACCATCAAGGGAACATGGCTGGATGGAGAATGAGTGTGACGAAATGACAGAATCAGGCTTCAGAAGGTGGATAATAAGAAACTTCTGTGAGCTAAAAGAACATGTTCTAACCCAATGCAAAGAAACTAAAAACGTTGAAAAAAGATTTGATGAAATGCTAACGAGAATGGACAACTTAGAGAGGAATATAAGTGAATTGATGGAGCTGAAAAACAACACGAGAACTTCGTGAAGCATGCACAAGTTTCAATAGCTGAATTGACCAAGCAGAAGAAAGGGTATCAGAGGTCGAAGATCAACTCAATGAAATAAAACGAGAAGGCAAGATTAGAGAAAAAAGGGTAAAAAGGAATGAACAAAGTCTCCAAGAAATGTGGGACTATGTGAAAAGACCTAATCTACATTTGATAGGTGTACCTGAATGTGATGGAGAGAATGAATCTGAGCTGGAAAATAGTCTTCAGGGTATTATCCAGGAAAACTTCCCCAACCTAGCAAGGCAGGCCAATATTCAAGTCCAGGAAATACAGAGAACACCAGAAAGATATTCCTCAAGAAAAGCAACCCCAAGGCACATAATCATCAGATTCACCAGGGTTGAAATGAAGGAGAAAATGCTAAGGGAAGCCAGAGAGAAAGGTCGGGTTACCCAAAAAAGGAAGCCCATCAGACTCACAGCACATCTCTCAGCAGAAACCCTAGAAGCCAGAAGAGAGTGGGGGCCAATATTCAACATCTTTAAAGAAAAAAACTTTCAAACCAGAATCTCCTATCCAGCCAAACTAAGCTTCATAAGTGAAGGAAAAATAAAATCCTTTGCGAACAAACAAGTACTCAGAGATTTCATCACCACCAGGCCTGCTTTACAAGAGCTCCAGAAAGAGGCTCTACACATAGAAAGGAACAACCAGTACCAGCCACTCCAAAAATAAACCAAATGATAAACAGCATCAACACAAAGAAGAATCTACATTAACTAACGGGCATAACGGCCAGCTAGCATGAAAATGGGAGTATCAAATACACACATAACAATATGAACCCTAAATGTAAATGGACTAAATGCCCCAATCAAAAGACACAGACTTGCAAACTGGATAAACAGCCAAAATTCATCAGTGTGCTGTATCCAGGAAACCCATTTCAAATGCAAGGATACACAAAGGCTCGAAATAAAGGGATGGAGGAAGATTTACCAAGCAAATGGAGAGCAAAAAAAAGCAGGAGTTGCAATTCTCGTCTCTGATAAAATAGACTTTAAAGCAACAAAGATCAAAAGGGACAAAGAAGGACATTACATAATGGTAAAAGGATAAATGCAACAAGAAGAGCTAAAGATCGTAAATATATACGCACCCAATACAGGAGCACCCAGACACATAAGGCAAGTTCTTAATGACTTACAAAGAGACTTAGACTCCCACACAATAATAGTGGGAGACTTTAACACCCCATTGTCAATATTAGACAGATGAACGAGACAAAAAATTAACAAGGATATCCAGGACATGAACTCAGACCTAGAACAAGCAAACCTAATAGACATTTACAGAACTCTCCACCCCAAATCCACAGAATATACATTCTTCTCAGCACCACATCATACCTACTCTAAAACTGACCACAGAATTGGAAGCAAATCACTCTTCAGCAAATGCAAAATAATGGAAATCATAACAGTCTCTCAGACCACAGTGCAATCAAATCAGAACTCAGAATTCAGAAACTGACTCAGAACTGCACAAACTCATGGAAACTGAACAACTTGCTCTTGAATGTTGACTGGATAAACAATGAAATGAAGGCAGAAATAAAGATGTTCTTTGAAACCAACGAGAATGAAGACACAACATACCAGAATCTCTGGGACACATTTAAAGCAGTCTCTAGAGGAAAATATATAGCAATAAATTCCCACATGAGAAGCAAGGAGAGATCAAAAATTGAAATCCTATCATCAAAATTGAAAGAGCTAGAGGAGCAAGATAAAAAAAAACTCAAAACCTAGCGGAAGATAAGAAATAACTAAGATCAAAGGAGAACTGAAGGAGATAGAGACACAAAAAACCCTTCAAAAAATCAATAAATCCAGGAGCTGGTTTTTCAAAAAAACCAACAAAGCCAGATTAATAAAAAAGAAAAGAGAGAATAACCAAATTTATGCAATAAAAAACAATAAAGGGGATATCACCACAGATTCCACAGAAATACAAACCATCATCGGAGATTATTACAAACAACTCTATGCACATAAACTAGTAAACCTGGAAGAAATCGATAAGTTCCTGGACACTTGCCTCCTCCCAAGCCTAAACCAGGAAGAAGTCAAAACCACGAATAGACCAATAAAAAGGTCTGAAGTTGAGGCAGCAATTAAGAGCCTACCACCCAAAAAAACCCAGGTCCAGGCAGGTTCACAGACGAATTCTACCAGACATACAAAGAGGAGGCAGTACCATTCCTTCTGAAACTATTCCAAATAATACAAATAGAGGGAATTCTTCCCAAATCATTTTATGAGACCAACATCATCCTGATACCAAAACCCGGCAGAGACTCAACAAGAGAAGAAAACTTCAGGCCAATATCTATGATGAACATAGACGCAAAAATCTTCAATAAAATACTGGCAAGCCGATTGCAACAGCACATCAAAAAGCTTATCCATCATGATCAAGTAGGATTCATCCCGGGGATGCAAGGCTGGTTCAACATACACAAATCTATAAATGTAATTCACCACATAAACAGAACCAAAGACAAAAAACACATGATTATCTCAATTGATGCAGAGAAGGCCTTTGACAAAATTCAACAGCCCTTTATGCTAAAAACCCTCAATAAACTGGGTATTGATGGAACATATCTCAATATAATGAAAGCTATTTATGACAAACCAACAGCCAATATAATACTGAATGGGCAAAAACTGGAAGCATTCCCTTTGAAATCTGGCACTAGACAAGGATGTCCTCTCTCACCACTCCTATTCAATACAGTGCTGGAATTTCCTGTCAGAGCTATCAGGCAAGAAAAAGAAATAAAGGGTATTCGAATAGGAAAGGAGGAAGTCTAATTGTCTCTATTTGCAGACAACATGATTGTATATCTAGAAGACCCCATCATCTCAGCCCCAAATCTCCTAAAACTGATAAGCAACTTGAGCAAAGCCTCAGGATACAAAATCAGTGTGCAAAAATCACAAGCATTCCTATACACCAATAACAGGCTTAAAGAGAGCCAAATCAAGAATGAACTGCCATTCACAATTGCTACAAAGAGAATAAGATACCTAGGAATACAACCAAGAAGGAATATATAAAGGACCTCTTCAAGGAGAACTACAAACCAATGTTCAACAAAATAAGAGAGGACACAAACAGATGGAGAAACTTTCCATGTTTGTGGTTAGGAAGAATCAATGTTGTGAAAATGGCCATACTACCCAAAGTAATTTACAGATTCAATGCTATCCCCATCAAGCTACCAATGACCTTCTTCACAGAACTGGAAAAAACCACCTTAAACTTCATATGGAACCAAAAGAGAGCCCGCATAGTCAAGTCAATTCTAAGCAAAAAGAACAAAGCGGGAGGCATCACACTACCAGAGTTCAAATTATACTGCAAGGCTACAGTAATCAAAACAGCATGGTACTAGTACCAAAACAGAGATATACACCAATGGAACAGAACAGAGACCTCAGAGACAACACAATATATCTACAACCATCTGATATTTGACAAACCTGACAAAAATAAGCACTGGGGAAAGGATTCCCTGTTTAATAAATGGTGTTGGGAAAACTGGCTAGCCATGTGCAGAAAGCAGAAACTGGACCCCTTCCTGACACCTTACACTAAAATTAATTCC
>NW_016108219.1:62696-79522 GCF_001604975.1 Cebus imitator | reverse complement strand
ATCATTCTCAGCAAACTGACACAAGAGCAGAAAATCAAACACCGCATGTTCTCACTCATAGGTGGGTGTTGAACAATGAGAACACGTGGACACAGGGAGGGGAGCACTAAACACTGGTGTCTGTTGGGGGGAAATAGGGGTGGGACAGTGGAGGATGGGGAGTTGGTGGGGATAGCATGGGGAGAAATGCCAGATATAGGTGAAGGGGAGGAAGGCAGTGAATCACACTGTCACATGTGTACCTATGCAACAATCTTGCATGATCTCCACATGTACCCCCAAACCTGAAATGCAATTGAAAAAAAAAGAGCCAGAAACATCGAAAACTTATTTTTCTGGTGGGTATGTTACCTTGAATGATAAAAACTTACAGGAAGTCCTGAATTACAACATATTATTTTTGGCTAGAATGAAGATTGATGAGAAGTTTTAATTTTGACTTTCTAAATTTAATGTTCTGTGTCACTAGTAGCTAGGCATGTATGTGATTAAGGACTTGGTGATGATGAAAATTGCAATTTTTTAATTTATGTATTTTTTTCTCCCAATATTTTTTCTTTGGGCAGGGCTGAGATGGTCTGGTTGGCTCTCAGTCATTTCTTTGAAGGAATAATATGTATTGCAGTCGATGTAGATTATTTAAGGGTTGATGATCAAGACAATAGATTATTGAGCCCCTATTGTCTACTTTCCTTGACATAATAATTTTAGAGGGATTTTGCTGCTTATTGGCACCTTTTACCAGAGATAGGACAGAGGTAATGGAAGGAAAGAAAGCAAAGACTTCCCCACCTTATTGTCTGTTAGTCAATGAGGGGTAAGGCTCTTCCATAAGGGAAGAGTTGAAGTTGTATTGAATAATGGGAAGCCTATGGAGTTTCTCTAAAATAGATTTCCTCACAGGTGATTGAGAATTGTTCACATCTGGGATCTCTGTACCACTGGTGTCTTATGATGAGTAGGTGAGTACTGAGTAAATCAAATTTGTATGGTAGGCCAACTTCCAAGATGGTGGCCAATAACTCCCGCCTCCTGGTATTTATGTTTTGTGTAATTCTTTTCCACTGAGTGATTAGATTTTAACCAATGACATACTGCAAAGGTGATGGATGTTACTTTCATGATTAAGTTGTAAAAATGATGACTTCCACAGAGGCAGAACCTCTTTCTTGCCTTCATCTTGCATGATTTAGTGAAGCAAGCTTCCATGTTGGAGAG
Organism: Cebus imitator; assembly: GCF_001604975.1. Taxonomy (NCBI): domain Eukaryota; kingdom Metazoa; phylum Chordata; class Mammalia; order Primates; family Cebidae; genus Cebus; species Cebus imitator. The sequence goes on along the minus strand of NW_016108219.1, from coordinate 78,304 downwards.
GAACTGAATGTGATCTCTGGCCAACAGCCAGAGAGTACCTGAGGCCATCAGCCCAATAACCTGTGAGAAACTGAATCCAGCCAACAACTATGTGAGCTTGGAAGTGGATCATTCCCTAATTGAACCTGAGATAACTATATCTTAGTCGAGACCTTGATTGTAGCATGCAAGAAAGCCTAAATCAGAATTAAGCCACACACAGTTACTAACCCACAGAAACTAAGATAAGTATATGCTATTTTGGTTGCTAAGATTTGGGGTAATTCATTATGCAGCAATAGACAGTTAATAGATAACAAATACTGTCTGTTACTGTACTTTGAAACCATTCTGATCACTTGGCCAAAAAAAAAAAAAAAAAGGATTGATAAACTCATTCATACTAATGGGTTTGGGAACCCAGTATGTAACTCCTGTTAAAGTATGGTGCCTTCAGAGAGAAGGCAGTGCTAACACAGTAGAGTGCATGAATAATGGCAGAATTTTAGGATTTAGGATGGCAGTGAAGAAATGTTCCTTTTGAGAATTGAGAAGCTTCCTGTTTTCCCTCAAAATGATAACATGTGCAGCAGTTCCCCTTTACTGGAGAGGGATACGTTCCAAGACCCCCACTGTATGCTTGAAACCTCAGATAGTACCAAACCCAGTATTTACTATGTTTTTCTTTTCCTATAAATATATACCTATCATAAAGCTTAATTTATAAATTAGGTACAGTAAGAGATTAACAATAACAACAAATAATGAAATAGAACAAGTGTAACAATATACTGTAATGAAAGTTACGTGAATGTGGTCTCTCTCTCTTGCTATCTCTCAGAATATCACTGTACTGTACTCTCCCTTCTTGTGATAATGTGAGATGATAAAAAGCCTATGTGGTGTGATCAAGTGAGGTGAATGACGTAGCCATTGTGACATAGCATTAGGCTACTACTGACCTTCTGACCAAGAAGGATCACCCGCCTTGGGTGATCCTGTATCATCAACCATGACTATGTCAATGGTTGGATATCAGGAACAGACAATGAAGATGACTAATGGGATCTGATGGACAAAGGGATGACTCATATCCCAGGCACGATGAAGCAGGATGTCACAAGAGTTCATTATGCTACTTTGAACAGCATGCTGTTTAAAAATTATGAATTGTGTACTTCTGGAAGTTTCAATTTAATATTTTCAGACTCCTGTTGACTCTAGGGTAACAGAAATTGTGGAACGTGAACCACCAATAAGTGGGGGAGCACTGTAATCACTTTTGCTATCTTAGCCTATCTTATAACCTAGTTGTATTTTGATTATGCTTTAAAAGTTGAATTGGGAAAAAAGAGACATAATCCCAAGGCATTTCTCTGGAAGGAAGAAGGGTGACCACAATGAGTTTAAAAGCAATTATTTTTGGGTATGGGAAGGAACTTGTCATGGGAGAATCCACTAGTACATGAGAAATTACTAATCACTGTAGTCTTTCTCTTGCTTTGAGAGATGCAGGAAACTTGGGTTCTTGGAGACAGAGCAAAGGCAACCTAAGCCCTTTTCTAGGATTAGCAAGAGTAAACAGATATGAGACACTGGGGGCTGTGAAGGAAGCTGCAGGAGTTAAATATTTTAAGACAAAATGATTTGAGCTATTAATAAACTGAATATTTTAATACCAACAAGGACAGGAAGAGCACGGAAACTAGAAGAGATGCGAGGCAAATGGAAGAAACCCACATAGAGGTCTCTTCCACTCTATGGCAAAGGATCTGCTCCATGAGCTGATTCAGAAAAGTCAGAAAGGGTTGAAAATGAAACACCAGAGTGTGCTTTCTCAAGCCCAAAGTTAGAACCCGGTAAGACGAAACCATGACTGAAAACTGGAATATTCAGGAGAAAGAGTCCCAATTCAATTTAATTTATACAAGTTTTTAAACTGTATTTGTAGTAAAGGATCTCATTTAACTATACTTTTTAAAAATTAATGTCTAAAACATACTTTTTTAGAAAATAAAATATTTTCAAAATTCAAAAGATATAAATTCTCCCTTTCACTCTTATCCTTAGCCACCCAGAGATAACTCCCCAAACAACTAAAATTAAGTTTCTTGTGCATTATTCTAGAGCTATAATAAATATGTTCAAATAAATACATAAAACAACTTTTACAATGCCTTTTAAACATTCAGATAATATCTTCCCATATACACCATTAAATATCTTTAAAAAAGAAACAACATATCATAGCAATACATCTTTGTGGAATTACATATTTTACTTAATGATTTATCTATTATTGATAGGTAATTACCAATATTTTTGCTTTTACAAACAATTCTATAATGAATTCTCTTGTATATACATCATTTTTCATGTGTCATATATCTATGCAATAAATTATTGGAGGTAGTGTGTATGTGAATGTATTCTTTTGACATATTCTGCCAATGTACACTCTGTAGAGGTTGTACCAATTTACACTCCAATCAATAATATATGGGAATCCCCATTTTTTACACTCTCACCAATATTGTATACAATTAAGCAATTTGTTCTTTACCTGACTAATAAATAAATAATGATCTTTAGAGCACCTGGGGAAAGGGGTGGCTGTGGGCTCAGCTTCAGCAGACTTACTTAAACATTCCTGCCTGTTGGCTCTGAAGAGAGCAGTGGATCTCCCAGCACAGCACTTGAGCTCTTTTAAGAGACAGACTGCCTCCTTAAGCGGGTCCCTGACTCCCATGCCTCCTGACTGGGAGACCCTCCCAGCAGGGGTCAACAGGCACCTCATACAGAAGAGCTCCAGGTGGCATCTGGCAGGTTCCCCACTGAGATGAAGCTTCCAGAGGAAGGAACAGGTAGCAAGTGATCTTTGCTGTTCTTCAGCCTCCACTGGTGATGCCCAGGCAAACAAGATCTGGAGCAGACTTCCAGCAAACTGCAGCAGACCTGCAGCAGAGGGGCTTGACTGTTAGAAGGAAAACTAACAAACAGAAAGGAATAGCATCAACCTCAAGAAAAAGGATGTCCATACAAAAACACCATCCGAAGATCACCAACATCAAAGACCAAAGGTAGATAAATCCACAAAGATGAGGAAAAACCAGCACAAAAAGCCTGAAAATTCAAAAAAACAGAACACTTCTTCTCCTCTAAAGTGTCACAACTCCTTGACAGCAAGGGAACAAAACTGGATGAAGAATGAGTTTGATGAGTTGACAGAAGTAGGCTTCAGAAGGTGGGTAAAAACAAACTGCTCTGAGCTAAAGGAGTGTGTTCTAACCCAATGCAAGGAAGCTAAGAATCTTAAAAAAAGGTTAGAGGAATTGCTAACTAGAATAACCAGTTTAGAGAAAAACATAAATCATCTGATGAAGCTGAAAACACAGCATGAGAACTTCGTGAAGCATATACAAGTATCAATAGCCAAATAAATCAAGTGGAAGAAAGGATATCAGAGATTGAACATCAACTTAATGAAATAAAGTGTGAAGACAGGCTTAGAGAAAAAAGAATGAAAAGGAATGAACAAAGCCGTCAAGAAATGTGGGACTATGTAAAAATACCAAACCTATGTTTAATTGGCATATCTGGAAGTGACAAGGGGAAGGGAATCAAGTTGGAAAACACTCTTCAGGATATTATCCAGGAGAACTTCCCTGACCTAGCAAGACAGGCCAACATTCAAATTTAGGAGATATAGAGAACACCACAAAGATAGTCCTCCAGAAGAGCAACCCCAAGACATATGATCATCAGATTCACCAAGGTTAAAATGAAGGAAAAACTGTTAAGTACAGCCAGAGAGAAAGGTTGTGTTACTCATAAAGGACCCTATCAGACTAACAGCAGATCTCTTTAGAAACCCTACAAGCCAGAAGAGAGTGGGGAGACAATATTCAGCAGTCTTAAAGAAAAGAATTTTCAAACCAGAATTTCGTATCCAGCCAAACTAAGTTTCATAAGCGAAGGAGAAATAAAATCCTTTACAGACAAGCAATTACTGAGAGAGTCACCACCAGGCCTGCCTTACAAGAGCTCCTGAAATAAGCACTAAATATGGAAAGGAAAAACCAGTACCAGCCACTGCAAAACTGCCATCAACACTGTGAAGAAACTGCATCAACTAACCAGAAAAATGACCAGTTAGCATCATAATGACAGGATCAAATTTACACATAACAATATTAACCTTAAATGTAAATGGGCTAAATGCCCCAATTAAAAGACACAGACTGGCAAATTGGATAGAGTCAAGACCCATTGGTGTGCTGAATTGAAGAGACCCTTCTCACGTGCAAAGACACACATAGGCTCAATATAAAGGGATGGAGGAATATTTACCAAGCAAATGGAAAGGAAGAAAAAGCAGGGTTGCAATCTTAGTCGCTAATAGAATAAACCGACAAAGAAGGGCATTATATAATGGTAAAAGGATCAATGCAACAAGAAGAGCTAACTATCCTAAATATATATGCACTCAATACAGGAGCACCCAGAATTCATAAAGCAAGTTCTTAGAGACCTACAAAGAGACTTAGACTCCCACACAATAATACTGGGAGACTTTAACACCCCACTGTCAATATTAGACGGATCAACAAGACAGAAAATTAACAAGGATATTGAGTACTTAAACTCAGCTCTGGACCAAGTGGACCTAATAGACATCTACAGAACTCTCCACCCCAAATCCACAGAATATACATTCTTCTCAGCACCACAATGCAGTTATTCTGAAATTGATCACATAATTGGAAGTAAAACACTCCTCAGCAAATGCAAAAGAATGGAAATCCTAACAAACAGTGTCTCATACCACAGTAAAGTAGAATTAGAATTGAGGATTAAGAAACTCACTCAAAACCACACAACTACATGGAAACTGAACAGCCTGCTATTGAATGGCTACTGGGTAAATAATAAAATTAAGGCAAAAATAAATAAGTTCTTTGAAACCAATGAGAACAATGACACAATGTTACCAGAATATCTGGGTCACAGTTAAAGCAGTGTTTAGAAGGAAATTTATAGCACGAAGTGTGCACAGGAGAAAGCGGAAAAGATCTAAAATTGACACCCTCACATCACAAAAAAAAGAACTAGAGAAGCAAGGGCAAACAAATTCAAAAGCTAGCAGAAGACAAGAAATAACTAAGATCAGAGCAGAACTGAAGGAGACAGAGACACAAAAAACCCTTCAAAAAATCCATGAATCCAGGAGCTGTTTTTTTGAAAAGATTAACAAAATAGACTACTAGTCAGACTAGTAAAGAAGAAAAGATAAAAGAATGGACTAGACAATAAAATGATAAAGGGGGTATTACCACTGATCCCACAGTAATACAAACTACCATCAGAGAATACTGTAAATACCTCTATGCAAATAGACTAGAAAATCTAGAAGAAATGGATAAATTTCTGGACACATACACCCTCCCAAGACTAAGCCATGAAGAAGTCAAATCCCTGAATAGACCAATAACAAGTTCTGAAATTGAGGCAGCAATTAATAGTCTATCAACCAAAAAGAGCCCAGGACCAGACAGATTCACAGCTTAATTCTACCAGAGGTATAAAGAGGAGCTGTTACCTTTCCTTCTAAAACTATTCCAACAAAAGAAAAAGAGGGACTCCTCCATAACTCATTTTATGAGGCCAGCATCATCCTTATAACAAAACCTGGCAGAGACACAACAAAAAGAAAATTTTAGGCCATTATCCCTGATGAACATTAGTGCAAAACTCCTCAAGAAAATACTGGCAAACTAAATCCAGCAGCACATCAAAATGCTTATCCACCATGATCAAGTCAGCTTTATCCCTGGGTTGCAAGTCTGGTTCAACATATGCAAATCAATAAATGTAATCCATCACATAAACAGAACCAATGACAGAAACCCTATGATTCTCTCAATAGATGCAGAAAAGTCCTTTGACAAAATTAAACAACTTTCATGCTAAAAACTCTCAATAAACCAGGTATTGATGAAAGAATCTCAAAATAAGAGCTATTTATGACAAACCCATAGCCAATATCATACTGAATGGGCAAAAACTGGAAGCATTCTCTTTGAAAACTGGCACAGGACAAGGATTCCCTCTCTCACAAATCCTATTCAACACAGTATTAGAAGTTCTTTCCAGGGCAATCAGACAAGGGAAAGAAATAAAGGGTATTCTAATAGGAAGAGAGGAAGTCAAATTGTCTCTGTTTACAGATGACATAATTGGATATTTAGAAAACCCCATAGTCTCAGCCCAAAATCTCCTTAAGCTGATAAGCAACTTCAGCAAAGTCTCAGGATACAAAATCAATGTGCAAGTGTCGCAAGAATTCTTATACACCAATAATAGACAAACAGAGAACCAAATCATTGATATAAAGAGAATAGAATACCTAGGAATACAACTTACAAGGGATGTGAAGGACCTTTTCAAGGAGAACTATAAACCACTGCTCAAGGACATAAGAGAGGACACAAACAAATGGAAAAACATTCCACACTCATGGATAGGAAGAATCAATATTGTGAAAATGGCCATGCTGCCCAAAGTAATTTGTAAATTCAATGCTATCCCCATCAAGCTACCATTGACTTTCTTCACAGAATTGTAAAAACCCACTTTAAATTTCATATGGAACCAAAAAAGAGCCTGCATAGCTGAGGCAATCATAAGCAAAGAGAGCAAAGCTGGAGGCATCACGCTGCCTGACTTCAAACAATACTACAAGGCTAAAGTAACAAAAACAGCATGGTAGTGGTACTAAAACAGATATATAGATCAATGGAACAGAATAGAGGCCTCAAAAGTAACACCACACATCTACAACTGTCTGATCTTTGACAAACCTGACAAAAAAAAAATGGGGAAATGATTCCCTATGTAATAAATGGTGTTGGGAAAACCAGCTAGCCATATGCAGAAAACTAAAATTGGACCCCTTCCTTGCACCTTATAAAAAATTAACTCAAGATGGATTAAAGACTTAAATGTAAGATGTAAAACCATAAAAACCCTAGAAGAAAACCTAAGCAATACCATTTGGGACATAGGCATGGGCAAAGACTTCATGACTAAAACACCAAAAGCAATGGCAACAAAAACCAAAATAGACAAATGGGATCTAACTAAACTAAAAAGCTTCTGCACAGCAAAAGAAACTGTCATCAGAGTAAACAGACAACCTACAGAACGTGAGAAAATTTTTGCAATCTACGCATCTGACAAAGGGCTAATATCCAGAATCTGTAAGGAACTTAAACAAATTTACAAGAAAAAACAACCCCATCAAAAAGTGGACAAAGAATATGAACAGGCCCTTCTCAAAAGAAGACCTTTATGAGGCCAACAAACATATGAAAAAATGCTCATCATCACTGGTCATTAAAGAAATGCAAATCAAAACCACAATGAGATACCCATCTTGCGCTAGCTAGAATGGTGATCATTAAAAAGTCAGGAAACAACAGATGCTGGAGAGGATGCGAAGAAAAAGGAATGCTTTTACAGTGTTGGTGGGAGTGTAAATTAGTTCAACCATTGTAGAGGACAGTGTGGTGATTCCTCAAGGATCTAGAACCAGAAATACCATTTGACCCAGCAACCCCATTACTGGGTATATACCCTAAGGATTACAAATCATTCTACTGTAAAGACACATGCACATGTATGTTTATTGCCGCACTATTCAGAATAGCAAAGACTTGAAACCAACCCAAATGCCCATCAATGACAGACTGGATAAAGAAAATGTGGCGCATATACACATGGAATACTATGCAGCCATAAAAAGGGTGAATTCATGTCCTTTGCAGGGACATGGATGAAGCTGGAAACCATCATTCTCAGTAAACTAACACAGGAACAGAAAACCAAATACTGCATGTTCTCACTCATAAATGGGAGTTGAACAATGAGATCACATGAACACGGGGAAGGGAACATACACACTGGGGACTGCCAGGGGTGGAGGGCTAGGGGAGAGATGGTATTAGGAGAAACACCTAATGTAGATGACAGGTTGATGGGTACAGTAAACCACCATGGCATGTGTACCTACGTAACAAACCTGCACATTCTGCACATGCATCTCAGAACTTAAAGTATAATAACAAAAAAGATCTCAGTGTAGTTTTAATTTATATTTTTTTATTATAAGGATGTTTTCATATGTTTAAAAACCACATTTTTTTTTCTTCTATGGCTTGGCTATTTATATCCTTCACCCATGTATATACTCCACTGTTAAGTTTATCTATTGATTTGCAGGAAATCTTTGCATAATAGGAAAATTACTTGTGGCCTACCAAGAGTTTTTCCAATTTCTCATTTGTCATTTTATTTTGGTTGTCAAGTTTTACATCATGCCAAAAAATTTTTAATTGTATTTAAATTAAACAATCTTCTTTTAGATATCTAGATTTTGTCATGCCTATAAGAGCTGGCCCCATAAGAGATGAAAAAAAGTTCTTCTATATTTTCTCATAATATTTTTATAGTTTCATTTTAACATTTAAATATTTCTTTCATCTGGAATTTATCTTTAATTGTGAGGTGTATATCCAGTTTTATTTTATTTATCCAAATGTCTTCTCAGTTTTCCCAATATTGTCTATTGAACTACCGATCTTTTCCCCATAGGATTGATATGCCACCTTTATCAAATCCTAAATTTGTATGTATTATGGACTTTCTATTCTTAAGGCTAAGTGGGAGCAGGAGCATCAAGTGGCCAGAGCAGGAGCAAAAGAGAATGGCTGGGAGTGGTGGCTCATGCTTGTAATCCCAGCACACTGGGAGGTTGAGGCAGGCAGATCACTTGAGGTCAGGACTTTGAGACCAGCCCGGCCAGCATGTGAAACCCCATCTCTATTGAAAATACAAGAATTACCTGGGTATGGTGGCATGTGCTTGTAATTCCAGCTATTGGGGAGGCTGAGGCAGGAGAATTGCTTGAACCTGGGTGGCAGAGTTTGCAGTGAGCTGAGATTGCACAACTGTACTTCAGCCTGGGTGACAGAATGAGACTGTCTCAAACAAAAGAAAAAAAAAAGGAGAAGAAGAAGGGAGATGCCACACAATTTTAAACAACAAGGTCTCATGCAAACTCACTCACTACCATGAGGACAGCATCAAGGGGTTGGTGCTAAACAGTCAATGAGAAATCCACCCCTATGAGCCAGTCACCTCCTACTAAAGCCTTCCTCCAACACTGGGGATTACAATTCAACATGAGATTTGGGTGGGGACACAGATCCAAACTATATCAGTCCTCTTATTATTGTAGCTTTATAATCTGTTTAATGAAGTCAATAATTTAAAACATGTCTTTGACAATTCTTATTTACTTTTCTGTTTGAACTTTAACACCACCTTGTCTAGCTTGCAAAAACCACCCTGTTAATAATTTGTCTACAGAGACCGTATTATATTTATTGGATACCTTGGGGAAATCTGACATCATTATGATGTGAAATCTTCCTTTCCAAGAACATGGTTTGTCTTTTTATTTTTCAATTTTTCTTTTGGGCCCCTCAGGAGCGCATGAAGTGTTTTAATACAGATCATACTCTTCTAATGCTATTGAAATAAGATATTTTTCCCTTTATTTCTTCTAATTGATATTATTTGTACATATAAAGGCTACTTATTTCTCTACATTGCTTTTGTACCTCTCAATATTTTTCATTTTCTCAGATAATTTTCCAGTTGTTTCTCTTGAGCTTTCCTGGTGGAGAATCATATAATAATGATACTTTTTCTTCTTCTTTTCCAATTTTTAATATTTAAGTCTTTTCTTTTGTCTGTGTTCACCAGTCCCTCCCGACCAATATTAAGTAATAGGTATAATGGTGGAGAAACATGTTATTCCTGACATTTGAGAATGGAAATGTCCTTGACTTTTCCTTTAAGGATGACACTGGCTTTTGGGCTAACAGTGATAAAATGTAATAAGGATAAGATATGTCTAACCCGTTGTGTTAATCACTCTTAAAAATCAATAATGGATGTGAAATTCATTCCATGCTTTTTCAAACATCTACGCAGATAAAGCAATATTTTATTCACCTTTGATTTATTAATGTGGCAAATTATATTAATAATGTTAATATTTGTGGCAAGCTGAATGATGTCTTCTAAAGTTATCCACATCCTAATTCATGGAACCTGTGAATGTTACTTCATATGGGACTTTGCATATGTGATTAATAATCTAAAGACGGGTGGATTATCTTGGATAATTTACCAGGCTCTAGATGGGCCCTAGATGTAATTACAAGTGTCTTTAAAAAAAAGAGAGGCAGAAAAAGATGAAGAAGAAGAAGAAAATAAGGAGAAGGAGGAGGAGGAGAAGAAGGAATTAGAAGAAGGAAGAGGAGCCACTATGCCACAGTGGCTCATCCCATAGTGTAAAGAAGGAGAAAGAGGAGAAGAAGGCAATATGACCACTTAGGCAGGATACTACGATCCTGGCTTTGAAGATAAAGGAAGGGCTGTGAACCAAGGAATGCAGTTGTAAAGGCTGAAAAAAGCAAGAACTTGCTAAGGGAGTGCAGCACTGCTAACACTGATTTTGGCCCAGTGAAACTTTTTCCAGACTTCAAGTCTCCCAAACTATAAAAGAAAAAGTGTGTGTTGGTTTAAGCCACGATGTTTTTGGTACTTTGTGACAGCAGCTATAGAAAATGAATACAATGTATATAATTCAATTATTGAGCCTGGAATAAACCCTATTTGTTTATGATGTTTTTCTTTTAATGTGCAGATAGATTTTGCATTAAAATTTGAAAATTTTATCCTCTGCTTTTAAAAGAAATTAGTCATGTTTATTAAACACTTAGGTCCTTATGAGAGGCAACATTATTATATAGTTGTGACTATAGTTTTTGGAACTAGAAAGTCTATCCTACTGTACACTGATTGTATCTTTTAGTCTTTAAAGATTAAAAATCATTTAATCTCCTTGTGCTTCAGCTTTCTAATATGTAAAATGGAAATGATAATAGAGCGTTTCTTATAGGGTTGATTGTGAATTAAGAGATTGTGAATTAAAAAAAGATGTGTAAAGAATTCAGAGCAGTGCCTGGTGTATAATAAATGCTATAGAAGTGTTTGTTGCCACTACCATTATGCTGTTATTTTAATATAATGCTCAGTTATTACTATAGTTCTGAGAGCAGAACATGTTTTTCTTAGGAAACTGACACTCATGACTATCAGTCACACATTGTGTCCTACAGGGTCTTCCCTTTGTCTAGTCCCATAGAAGGGGAGATATGACTTGGATTTTTTTCTCTTCCTCTTGCTTGTTGGTCTCTTCATAATGAGTGTTTCCGTTATCTATTGCTGTGAACCAAAACTTAATGCATAAAACCAATGACCTATTATTTCTCACAATTCTGTGGGTTGACTTGGCTTGGGTAGTGTTTCTGCTGGTGTAGGCTGATGTCACTCAGGCAGCTGTATTCTGCTGGGAGCCTGGCTGAGGGTGAACGTGCAATATGGTCTCTCATCCTCCAGGTTCTCTTTATGTAGCTCCTCACTCTTTAGCAGTCCAACCTGAGTTTTTGTGTAGTGTGATAGCTGGCTTCCAAGACAGCAAAAACAGGAGCTCCCAGGTTTCTTAAGGACAAAGCCTAGATCTGAAACAGCACCATTTTTAACACTTTCTATTGGTCACAGCAAGTCACAAGACCAGTTCAGATTCAAGGAGAGGGGAAGTGACTCCATCTCATGACAGGAAGTACTCACAGGGATGGGAGTAATTATTCTTTTCTTTCTTTCTTTCTTTAACTTTAGGTGCATACTATATCTGGCATTTATCCCCATGTTATCCCTCCCCACCCTCTCTTCCCTCCCCACCCCCCAGTGTCTCTCCCCTACCCCCCCCAACTGCCCCCAGTATGTGATGCTCCTCTCCCTGAGTCAACGTGTTCTCATTGTTCAACACCCACCTATGAGTGAGAACATACGGTGTTTGGCTTCCTGTTCTTGTGTCAGTTTGCTGAGAATGATGGTTTACAGATTCATCCAAGTCCCTACGAAGGACACGAACTCATCATTTTTTATGGCTGCAGAGTATTCCATGGTGTATATGTACCACATTTTCTTTGTCCAGTCTATCATTGATGGGCATTTGGGTTGATTCCAGGTCTTTGCTATTGTACACAGGGCTGCAATCAATATACATATGCATGTGTCTTTATAGTAGAACGATTTATAGTTCTTTGGATATTTGCCCAGTAATGGCATTGCTGGGTCAAACGGAATTTCTATTTTTAGATCCTTGAGAAATCGCCACACTGTCTTCCACAGTAATTGAACTAATTTACACTCCCACCAACAGTGAAAAAGTGTTCCTATTTCTCTACAACCTCTCCAGCATCTGTTGTCTCCAGATTTTTTAATCATCACCATTCTAACTGGTGTGAGATGATATCTCAGTGTGGTTTTGATTTGCATTTCTCTAATGACCAGTGATAATGAGCATTTTTTCATATGTTTCTTGGCCTGATATATGTCTTCTTTTGAAAAGCATCTGTTCATATCCTTTGCCCACTTTTGAATGGGGTTGTTTGTTTTTTTCTTATCTGTTTTAGTTCTTTATACATTCTGGTTATTAGCCATTTGTCAGATGGGTAGATTGCAAACATTTTTTCCCATTCTGTTGGTTGCCAATTCGCTCTAATGGCGGTTTCTTTTGCTGTACAGAAGCTCTGAATTTTAGTTAGATCCCATTTGTCTATCTTGGCTTTTATTGCCATTGGTTTTGGTGTTTTAGTCATGAAGTTCTTGCCTATGCCAATGTCCTCGACGGTTTTGCCTACGTTTTCTTCCGGTGTTTTTATGGTGTTAGGTTTTATGTTTAAATCTTTAATCCACCTGGAGTTAATTTTAGTGTAAGGTGACAGAAAGGGGTCCAGTTTCTGCTTTCTGCACATGGCTAGCCAGTTTCCCAATACCATTTATTAAACATGGAGTCCTTTCCCCATTGCTTCTTCTTGCCGGGTTTGTCAAAGATCAGATGGTTGTAGATGTTTGGTGTTTCTTCTGGGTCCTCTGTTCTGTTCCATCGGTCTATGTCTCTGTTCTGGTACCAGTACCATGCTGTTTTGATTACTGTAGCCTTATAGATAGTTTGAAGTCTGGCAGTGTAATGCCTCTGCCTTTGTTCTTTTTTCTTAGGATTGTCTTGGCTATGTGGGCTCTCTTGTGATTCCATATGAAGTTTAAGGTGGTTTTTTCAAGTTCTGTGAAGAAGGTCATTGGTAGCTTGATGGGGATAGTGTTGAATCTATAGATTACTTTGGGCAGTGTGGCCATTTTCACAATATTAATTCTTCCTAACCATGAGCATGGACTGTTTTTCCATCTGTTTCTCTCCTCTCTTATTTCATTGAGTGGTGGTTTGTAGTTCCCCTTGAAGAGATCCTTTACATCCTTTGTTATTTGTATTCCTAGGTATTTTATTGTCTTTGTACCAATTGTGATGGTAGTTCCCTCTTGATTTGGCTCTCTGTCTGTTTTTGGTATATAGGAATGCTTGTGATTTCTGCATATTGATTTTGTATCCTGAGACTTTGCTGAAGTTGCTTATCAGTTTGAGAAGATTTTGGGCTGAGAAAGCAGTGTCTTCTAGATATACAATCATGTCATCTGCAAATAGAGACAGTTTGACTTCCTCCTTTCCTAATTGAATATCATTTATTTCTTTTTCTTGCCTGATTGCTCTGGCCAGAACTTCCAATACTATATTGAATAGGAGTGGTGAGAGAGGGCATCCTTGTCTAGTGCCTGATTTCAAAGGGAATTCTTCCATCTTTTTCCCATTCAGTATGATATTGGCTGTAGGTTTGTCATATATAGCTTTTATCATTTTATGGTACGTTCTGTCAATACCTAGTTTATTGAGAGTTTTTAGCATGAAAGGCTGTTGAATTTTGTCAAAGGCCTTCTCTGCATCTATTGAGATAATCATGTGGTTTTTGTCTTTGGTTCCATTTATGTGATGGATTACATTTATGAATTTGTGTATGTTGAACCAGCCTTGCATTCCCGGGATGAAGCCTACTTGACATAATGGATAAGCTTCTTGATGTGCTGTTGCAATCTGTTTGCCAGTATTTCATTGAAGATTTTTGCATCGATGTTTATCATGGATATTGGCTTGAAGTTTACTTTTTTAGTTGAGTCTCTGCCTGGTTTTGGTATCAGGAGGATGTTGATCTCATAAAATGAGTTAGGGAGGATTCCCTCCTTTTGTATCATTTGATACAGTTTCAGAAGGAATGGAACCAGCTCATCTTTGTACGTCTGGTAGAATTTGGCTGTGAACCCATCTGGACTTGGACTTTTTTTGGTTGGTAGGCTATTGATTGCTGCCTCTACTTCAGCCCTTGTTATTGGTCTATTCAGGGTTTCAACTTCATCCTGGTGTAGTCTTGGTAGAGTACGAGTGTCTAGGAATTTATCCATTTCTTCCTGGTTTACTGGTTTATGTGCATAGAGCTGTTTGTAGTAATCTCTGATGGTAGTTTGTATTTCTGTGGGATCAGTGGTGATATCCCCTTTATCGTTTTTTGTTGCATCTGTTTGATTCTTCTTCCATTTCTTTTTTATTAATCTGGTTAGCAGTCTGTTTGTTTTGTTGATCTTTTCAAAAAACCAGCTCCTGGATTAATTGATCTTTTGAAGGTTTTTTTTTGTGTCTCTATCTCCTTCAGTTCTGCTCTGATCTTAGTTATTTCTTGTCTTCTGCTGGCTTTTGAGTGTTTTTGATCTTCCTCCTCTAGCTCTTTCAATTTTGATTATAGGGTGTCAATTTTAGATCTTTTCTTGTTTCTCATGTGGGCATTTATTGCTATAAATTTCCCTCTCGACACTGCTTTAAAGGTGTCCCAGAGATTCTGATAAGTTTTGTCTTCATTCTGATTGGTTTTGAAGAACATCTTTATTTCTGCCTTCCTTTCATTGTTTATCCAGTCGACACGCAGAAGCAAGTTGTTCAGTTTCCAAGTGGTTGTGTGGGTTTGAGTGTGTTTCTTAATCCTGAGTTCTAGTCTGATTGCACTGTGGTCTGATAGACTGTTTGTTATTATTTCGGTTCTTTTGCATTTGCTGAGGAGTGATTTACTTCCAATGATGTGGCGAATTTTACAGTAAGTGCAATGTGGTGCTGAGAAAAATGTATAATCTGTGGATTTGAGGTGGCGCATTCTGTATATGTCTATTAGATCTGCTTGGTCCAGCTCTGCATTCAAGTCCTGGATATGCTTGTTAATTTTCTGTCTCATCAATATGTCCAATATTAACAGTGGAGTGTTGAAGTCTCCCACTATTATTGTGTGGGAGTCTAAATCTTGTTTTATGTCATTAAGAACTTGCTTTATGGCCGGGCGCGGTGGCTCAAGCCTGTAATCCCAGTACTTTGGGAGGCCGAGGCGGGTGGATCACGAGGTCAAGAGATCGAGACCATCCTGGTCAACATGGTGAAACCCCATCTCTATTCAAAATACAAAAAAATTAGCTGGGCATGGTGGTGCATGCCTGTAATCCCAGCTACTCAGGAGGCTGAGGCAGGAGAATTGCCTGAACCCAGGAGGCAGAGGTTGCAGTGA
>NW_016108219.1:25597-62606 GCF_001604975.1 Cebus imitator | reverse complement strand
AAAAAAAAAAAAAAAAAAAGAACTTGCGTATCTGAGTGCTTCTGTGTTGGGAGCATATGTATTTAGAATAGTTAGCTTTTCTTGTTGGATTGATATTTTTACAATTATGTAGTGTCATTTTATGTCTCTTTTGATCTTTGTTGATTTGAAGTCCATTTTATCAGAGACTAGGATTGCAACCCCTGCTTTTTTTTTATTCTCCATTTGCCTGGTAAATCTTCTTCCATCCCTTTATTTTGAGTCTATGTGTGTCTTTGTATGTGAGGTGGTTTTCCTGAATACAGCACACCAATGGGTTTTGACTTTTTATCCAGTTTGCCAGTCTGTTTCTTTTGATTGGAGCACTTAGGCCGTTTACATTTAATTTTAATATTGTTATGTGTGAATTTGATCTTGCCATTTTGTTACTGGCTAGTTTTCCCGCCCGTTAGTTGACTCATTTTCTTCATGCATTTTTGGTCTTTGCCATTTGGTGTGCTTTTGCAGTGACTGGTACTTGTTCCGTTCTGTGCTTAGTGTTTCTTTCAGGAGCTCTTGTAGGGCAGGCCTGGTGGTGACAAAATCTCTCAGTAGTTGCTTGTCCATAAAGGATTTTGTTTCTCCTTCACTTACGAAGATTAGTTTGGCTGGTTATGAGGTTCTGGGTTGAAAGTTCTTTTCTTTAAGGATGTTGAATATTGGCCCCCACTCTTTTCTGGCTTGTAGGATTTCTGCTGAGAGATCTGCTGTGAGTCTGTTGGGCTTCCCTCCGTGGGTGACTTGACCTTTCTCTCTGGCTGCCCTTAGCATTTTTTCCTTCATTTCAACCCTGGTGAATCTGATGATTACGTGCTTTGGGGTTGCTCTTCTTGAGAAATATCTTTGTGGATTGAGTTCTCTGTATTTCTTGAATTTGAAATTTGGACTTCCTTTCTAGGCTTAGGAAGTTCTCCTGGATAATATCCTGGAGCTTGTTTTCCAGCTTGGATTCATTCTCCCCATCATATTCAGCAACACCGATCAAGTGTAGGTTAGGTCTTTTCACATAATCCCATATTTCTTGGAGGCTTTGTTCATTTCTTTTCACTCTTTTTTCTCTTGTCTTGCATTCTCTTTTTATTTCATTGAGTTGATCTTCAATCTCTGATATCTTTTCTTCTGCTTGATTGATTTGGCTATTAAAACTTGTGTTTGCTTCATGTAGTTCTCATGCTGTGTTTTTCAACTCCATCAAGTCGTTTATATTCTTCTCTAAGCTGGTTATTCTAGTTAGCATTTCGTCTAACCTTTTTTTCAAGGTTTTTGGTTTCTTTGCATTGAGTTAGAACGTGTTCTTTTAGCTCAGAAAAGTTTGTTATTATCCACCTTCTGAAGCCTGTTTCTGTCAATTCGTCACACTCCTTCTCAGTCATGATGTGATTCTGTGTTGTTGAGGAGTTGTGATCCCTTGAAGGAGAAAAGGTGTTCTGGTGTTTGATGGTTTCATCTTTTTTATGCTGTTTTTTTCCCCATCTTTGTGGGTTTATCTGGCTGTGTTGTCAGGGAGCTGCTTGATGAGGTCACTTGTCTTCCTGTGGAGGTGCTACTGGGTTTCTAGGAACTTCTTCATGTTACTAGGGAAGCTTCCTGTGTCTTTTTTTTAATACTGGAAGATTAGGCCTGCCTCTTCCACTGACCTGTAGGCACTAATGGGTTGTCAAGAATGCTGTCCCGTTGCTACATAGGCTTCCTGTGTTTTTTGTTACAACGTGTAGTCCAGTCCCACTCCTCTAGTGGTGGGTTGTGCCCATCCTCCACTGGGCTGGATTATTCAGGTTCAGCTCAGACTGTGGCACTGGCTGCACAACCCACTAGAGTCAGAGCTTCAGCCCTCTAGGGTTTGTAGGGTAGGGTAGGACCCACCCAGCAGCACCTGGCCGTCTCCCCCTTTCAGCTCCCTCTCTCTCTAGTCATGGGTTAGGGCCTGCCCAGCCACTCCAGCTTACAGCTCCCTCTCTCTTTGGGCGTGGGGGAGAGGGCAATAGCTCAGTCCGCAGGCTCTCCTGCCCACCTTTTGGGCTTATGTGTCTGTTTAGGTCTGTGCACCAATCTGGGACACCCTCCTGGATTATTATCCAGCTCCACACTTGTAATTCCCAGCGCTTGACTGGCAAAGATCCCCTGTTCTGTGTATTGCTGAGGCTTTGGGGGAAGTGTGTATCTAGATGGCTGTGCCAGAGGGGGAGTCTCTGACTCGCTGGTCACATGCACTTTCTGGGTGAAGCAGCACCCCTCCATGCCTCGGTCTTCCCTGAGTGGGCTTTGCTCACCGTTGGACCAGACCCATTGAAATGCACCTGGTGCCTCGTTTGGAGCTAGGAGATCTGTGGATTTCTCCGTCTCTCTCGCTGGGTGTTGTCTGCTGGAGTTGTATGTATTCAGCCATCTTGGATCCCATTGGGAGTAATTATTGATGGCAGTACTGGAAACCACATTGGCTCAGTCTGTAGTGTCCTGCTTACTGGGTCCTTTTGAGGGACAGCAATTGTCTTAGTTCATTTCTACTGCTATAACAAAATACCTTAGACCAGGCAATTTATAAACACCAGAAATTTATTTCTCACAGGTCTGGAGACTGGAAGTCCAAGAGCAAGGTGCCAGCAGATTTGGTGTCTGGTGAGGGTCCATTTTACACAGAAAATACCTTCTATGTGTCCTCACATTGTGGAAGAGTAAAAAGGGACAAACAATCTCCCTGAAGCCCTTTTATAAGGGGACTGTGTTAGGCTGTTCTTGCAGTTCTTGCATTGCTATAAAGAAGTATGTGAGGCTGTGTAATTTATAAAGAAAAGAGATTTCATTGGCTTATGATGCTTCTGGCTGTACAGGAAGCTAGGCACTAGCATTTGCTTCTGGTTCTCAGGAAACTTAAAATCTGCTTCTCAGCTTCTCAGGAAACTTACAATCATGGTGAAAGGCAAAGGAGAGCCAGTGTATCACATGAGAAGAGCAGGAGAAAGTGGGGGGCAGGGTGAGAGGGGAGGTGCCACACACCTTTAAACAACCAGACCTCATGTGAACTCACTCATCACCAAGAAGATGGTGCTAAGCCATTCATGAAGAATCTGCCCCTGTGACCCAAATGCCTTAGATCCACCCCTACCTCCAACACTGAGAATTGTATTTCAGCATGAGATTTGGAGGGAACAAATATTCAAACCATATTATGCACAAATTCCATTCATGAGAGAAGAGCCCTTAAGACCTAATCACTTGCTAAAGGCCCACCTTTTACTACCATTGCATTGGAGATTAAGTTTCCACATAGGAATTTTGGGGACATACCCATTCAGACCACAGCACCAATAAAACGGCCCATGCCCAGGCATCTTCCTCAGTGTCTACACTGTGCAGGAGAAACTCATGTATTCTTTCCATGCGGTCATGGGAGTGCTGCCATTTATCCTCTAGCCTTTTCATTTTCTACTTCAGTAGCTGAGTGTTCTGCAGCCCCACAGGTTCCAGGTGGAGATGAACAGTCCTAAAGTAGAGGGGGACAAGCCCAGACTCTCAGATGGTCTGAATAATTTTCTTCAGATTTTTCTTCTTCCCTTGGCTTTAAGGAGGGGCATCACCCACTTCTTACCCCTCTTCACCAGGGGTTATGACTCCAGGCAATCACCAATCAAAACAGACTAAAGATTGGGGAAATGTATTGCCCACTGGGTAGCTTTCCATTTATTTCCTGTCCTCCTTCTATCCACCCTGAGTTCCTTAACATACTCATGCAGAATGATAAAATGTGAGAGCTGGATTCACATAGAGATAGTTTAGTTTGGTGGTTTCTAACTATCCTTGCAGACCGTGAGAGATTGCACTGCCCTATGGCAGTGCAGGGAATCACGCTGACCAGGCCTCTGAATGGTTTGTGGGTGTGAAGGAATGTGAAGATGAGTTGTGGGTTGTCATAGCCTGCAGATGCATGTGTGAGGTCAAGCAGTGGGTAAAAAAACCACCTTCTAGGAGGGTGGAACCAGAAACCTGTACAATCTTGATTTGATCACTAGAGTAT
This sequence comes from Cebus imitator, assembly GCF_001604975.1. Lineage (NCBI taxonomy): Eukaryota > Metazoa > Chordata > Mammalia > Primates > Cebidae > Cebus > Cebus imitator. The sequence continues at coordinate 58,576 of NW_016108219.1, read as the reverse complement.
GTGCATTTTTCTTTTTCCTTTCCTTTTCCCACACCTAATGCTCAGCCCTTTGGACAAGAATTTAAGGGGTCTAAGTTTGAAAAGGTGTCACCTTTTTTTGCCTGTCCACAGCACTTACATAAATCTATCTGGCTTGGTAGCCTCGAGAACTTGGCCAGCCAGTGGCCAAGCCAGAATGAGGGGTCAAGTCTCTAGACCTCTATTCCCACATCCTTTTCTCACTACAAAATACCTTCTCCTTCATAAAGAAACCAGCAAGATAATGTTTATTGATATACAAAAGACATATACCAGGAACTTGTCTTCACACTGTCTCATTTTCTTTATTCAAATAAATCAAGAATATAGTTTCTCTTTCTTCCAGCTATTATGAGACTTGCTGATCTAGTGTGTATGACCCTTTGGATAAAGCCATAATGTAAAAGAAAAAGAAAATTGTATTAATAAGATATTACTAATATTAATCAATATGAAATGCAATAGTGTGCTGGAGTGAGAAAGTCAGGAAAGAACACTGTAAACTCCTCTGGGATCTGCAAGACCAGACACTTTCCAATGCTTCTTACTAAATACTCAGCCTAGAAACGGTCCCCAAAAGTGCAGTAAAACATGCAACTCTAATGTTTGTGTTAGGTTGAAATTATGACTTGGAAAATTCTAGCACCTTCTTCAATCATGAAAACAGCGAGAGATGTTAAATTTCATGTAATTATACAGCCAAAATATAAGCTATGTTGCATTCTGTGCTGTATGTGTAACTGCTTAAAAAGGTCAGAGTTCTTATATTTCTAGTGAATAGACAACATTCTAATTGAACTTCCTAATGTGTCTGACAAATGGGAAATAGCTCACTCTGACCCTGAATGTCCAGTCTTTGGCTCACATAACCTAACAACATGGGATTATTACTTTTGTATTTTATACAGATCTGTAATAAAGACCCCAGTTCCAAGGATAGAAATCATAAAACTTTGTTGTTCCATTTTTCCATTTGGGTATAAGGAGCTCATATTCGTGGACATTCTTTCATTAAACCAAGAGAACATGGTTCTATTATTTTCATTTTGCAAAGTGAGGCACTGAGGTACACAAAAGTTGAGCAACTCTTCTGAGTTCACTTAAGCCATGGATAAAACTGGGAATCAAGCCAATTCTGCTGATTCGTTGGGCTTTCCAATCTTTCAAAAAGTATAAAACCCTTTCAAAGTTTAATTCTGCCCTTACAGAGCCCCAGGGCCACATACTTTCTCTAAGTATCATTTTTCTTGTCTATAAGTTGATATTCATCAGAAACAGCCACTACCAACTTGTGCCATGGGGATAACATTTATTTTCCGGGGGGAAAACCGATAAACTAACTGACTGAAATAAAAACTGGAACCAAAAGCAAAGCCAAACCAAGCTAAACAAACCACCACATGGTCATTGAGCTATATGTCAACATTAGGTTTAAAAATATAGCTCTAAAGACCTAAAGCAGAGCCTCAAGAGAATATCCAGTCCCATACACCATAACCACTTACAGTAAGAGACACATCATATCCCATCCTGAAGACTTGTTAAAAATCTCAAGAAAAGGGAAAGTAACCATGCTCTTTGTTGCTCTGTGGTCTGATGATTTAACATGTGTCTACTCTTTGGTTTCTATTCCTTTTCCTCCTCCTGTGATCACTCCCCTTTGTCTCCTTCATGTTCATTTTTTTATCCTTCACCAATCCTTTATATTCTGCTAATCCTTGGGGTTATGTCCTAGTTCTTCTCATTTCCAGTGACACTGTCTCCCTGGGTGACTTTATCCACTTCCCCGCTTTAGGCTTACCTTAAAAGTGTCAACAAAGCCAAAGCTAGTATCACCAGCCTAAGCCTCTTACCATCACATTTCCATGTGGCTGCAACTTTGGTCCCTCAAATTTGACATGTCTCAAACTGAACACATCATTGTCTTCATCCTCACCTGCTCTGCTCACCCTCCACTCCCACTATAGACTTCTATTACCTCTCAAATTAAAGGGCATCACCACCCACTTGGCCCAATACCGGGGTCAATCTTTGCTCTTTCCTGTCCATTACTTGTCACATTGCAAAGTCCTGCCAATTTAATCTCCTGTATCTCTCTCGCATCTGTGCGCCTTGATTCATCTCCACTGAAACCACCCTAGTCTAAGCTACAGGTCTTGCACTTTGCCTGCCCCAGCTGTCCTTATAACCCTATGCATATCCACTGCCTGTCACCCAAAGGTGCCAAACCACCAGATAGAAGAGAGCGAATATCCAGGAGATGAGTTCTGGTCTTGGCTCTGCTACTTACTGACATGTGAGCTTAGACAGGACACATGACCTCCCACAGATTCACTTGCCTCCTTTGTTACTATAGGAATAAATAGCAATTTGCCTTCTAGAAGTTGAGTGCTCAGACAGCTGGAAGGTCATCCCAGTTTTAAGATCTGTGATTCTATGCAAGACCTCAAATATACTGACACAATGAATATACTAGCCACACATAAATCAAATCTGAGCAGTATACAAAGCCAAGGATTATAGCATTTTGAGATTGACATTTTTCATGCTTTTGGGACACTACACACCTTTCAGCATTCTATGTTTTGGAATTTTCCATCTTATGATTTGCATAATTCAAAAGAGATGGAGGACAAACTCAATTTCTTGGCCTCCAGTGAAACTAGGGCACACTCATGGTAAGTCAAATCTGACAAGAAAAGCACCTTGTCTGCCATTTAAATTTGGAAGAAGATAACAGGAAGAGAAAAAGGCCATTCTGGCAAGGGGGCAGACAGATGTTCATCTTTTAGAAGCAGCATTGGCAACAGCCTAGCGTGAGCAATGCCACTGCCCTGCTCAGCGTTTGTGCAGAGAGCCTGGGCCAGCAGCAGCCACTGCAACAGAAGGTCCTTACTGGAGTGGTCTGATGGTTTAACTTGGGCATGATTTATGGTTTATAGGCTTCAGCCTGGTTCTCTGACCTTCCTGGATATTGTGTAGGTGACTTAATATTCTTTAATAAATTACATCTTTGTTTAAACAAACTGTGGTGCCTGTTGTTTGCAGCCACAAATGATGTCCAGTTCCTTATCCCTTGAATCTCGGTAGGAACAGCATCTTCTTTGAGCAGTCTTCTTTGTCCTAGAGATATTACATCTTATTGCTGTATGCTCTTAGGATAGACAGTACTTCTCCTCTTCTAGCATGTGTCACATGTGTTTAGGTGTTTTAGATGACTTGATTACCTCCCTTGCAGCACTGTAAGTTCTCTGAGGGCTGGGGTGTCTGCCTCTGTCTTGTTCCTTCCTTTCCCTTTTGCATCTGGCATATTGTATAGCACATGATCGTCACTCAATAAATGTTGTCTTGAATCAAATTATTGACAACTAAATGGCTCATACCATAGGGAAACACCAGTTTTCTTCTTAAATTTTTTCTCATTAGGGACAAAAAATAGCTATAGTTCTCAATTTTTTGGTTAAGAATAAGATTAAAAGGTAATTTGGACCAATGTGGAGATGATTATAATTTTCGTTAGGACTGATTCTATTATTAAGCCTTCTTGGGTTCTTAAAGTTGCTTGATTTCTTTGAAATTCCCACTTACAAAGACAGAGATAGGGCTTTTGGTTAAAGGTGATAGATTAGCTACATGTATTCCTCTCACCCCTCTCATGGCAATAAAAAGTATATAAACCCATCAGGTTTTTGCCTCATCAGGACAAAGAGAAAGGGAGCATGAGCCCCCAGCACACAAAGGAGGGGGCCAGATATGTTAGGGCAAGGGAAGTCAGAGCCTGAAGTGTGTTTCGGATCACAAAGGAGTCACGGGGCAGAGATAGTCATTCTGCCTCCTCACAGTATGGTCATATTAGGCACAGTAGAGAGGGGAGTGTGAGGTGGCTGGAGTGCAGTGGCAAGATCTTCGTTCATAAAACTTTTGCCTTTGCCTCCCAGGTTCAAGTGATTCTCTTGCCTCAGCCTCCAGGGTAGCTGGGATTACAGGCATGCATCACCACACCTGGCTAATTTTTGTATTTTTAGTAGAGACAGGGTTTTGCCGTGTTGGCCAGGCTGGTCTCGAACTCCTGACCTCAGGTGATCCACCTGCTTTGGCCTCCCAAAGTGTGCTGGGATTATAGGCGTGAGCCATTGCACCCGGCCACTGGTAAATGTTGTATAATAAGTTCGGAAGAGGAAAGGAAGGAAGGAAGGAAGGAGGGGAGGAGAGGGAAGAGTAGGGGAGGAGAGGGGAGAGTAGGGAAGGGGAAAGGAAGGGAGAGGAAGGAAAGAAGAAAGGAAGGAGGGAGGGAAGGAAGGAGGGAGGGAAGAAAGGAAGGAAGGAGGGGAGGGGAGAGGAAGGAAGAAAGGAAGGAGGGGAGAGGAGGGGAGGAGAGGATTGAGGAGAGGAGGGGAGGGGAGGGTGACAGGCTTGATATATGGTATTTGCTGATTTCCGTGGTGGAAGTACAACCACCATGTCCTGTTTTGAGCTACCAACTTGATATCACTGACTGAGGGACTGGGAAGAAATGTAACGGATTGGCTCGCATGGGCTAGCAAGTGCTGGCTTCAGCATATCATCAGGTATAGGGCCAAAAATAGGGAGCTAGGTTCAAATTCAGTGTATAGAGAGTCAGTCCTCACAGTCTCTTCCCCAGTTCATACAAGGAATACCACAGTGAGGTGTTCATCATTTCTCCCCACTGCACACATACAAGAATGGGAAAATATCGTGGTCTCAGAGATGGAACCCTAAACCTCTAGGAATGAATGAAGGTCATTGAAATGAACTATTTAGGATATTCATTAAGGCTTTTTTTTTTTTTAAAGAACTTTGTGTGTGTGTGTGTGTGTGTGTGTGTGTGTGTGTGTGTGTTTGCATAAAATTGTAAGTTGCTTTAAAAGACTATTGATTACTTAAAGCAAAAGTAACTAAGATGCTTTGTGAAGGGCCACACTTTTGTTAAGGCTCTACACCGTTCATGAAGCAGGACAGTATTGTTTGAAGGTAGACTTTGATGACTTCAAGATACATATTGTAATTTCAGGATCATCCACTAAAAAAATAAAATTAGAAAAAGCTCTATAAAAGAAGTCAATAGAAGAAATGTAATGGATACTAAAACATAATCAATTCACCTAAAAGAAGCCAGGAAAGAAAAAAATAGAGAAGCAAAGAACAAATGTGATAAAAAGAAAACAAACACCAAGAGGAAATACTTTAACCCAGCCATTTAAAAAATTAAATCAATTGTAAATGAATTAATTCTAGTTTTAAAAAATAAAAATCTAAGGGCTACTTGTAGTAGCTACATTTCAAGTTCTTAATAGCTACACATGGCTAGTGGCTACCACACCAGACAGTACAGATACAGAAATTTCCATCATCTTAGAAAATTCTATTCTGGAAAGCACCCGACTGCAGAGTAACTAACTCAAAATGAACAGGGAGGATGGAGCACTTCAGGATTAGGGTTCCATAATGAGAATGCAGATGCCAGATAGTACAGTGAACAAATAGGGAATTAGGATTTTCAGGAAAAACAAAAATATAATCAGGAAAGTAAGTGCGAGTCATAGCATACTTGACTCTGTAGTGAATAATATATACATGGGCTGAATTCTGTCAACATTGATGCTTGATTTATTCTAAATTGGTGGATAATTATTTTGGGAAAATGGGAGAGAGGCAAGGTGGTGACCTGAGAGAGAGAGCGCGCGCTAAACTTCCTCTGCTGTGCTGTAGCAGGAGATGAAAAGATAACAACTAACCTTGATAAAAGTGGTGAATATATATTTTGGAAATGTGGAGGTGCCTAGCATAGGAAGAAATTGAAGAAATTTTCCTCTGGAAAGTGGACAGAAAGCAAGGTGGGGTAGGGCAGAGGACTGCTGTTTTTCATAAGCCTTTTGAAGGTATTTGATTTTTAAAAACACATACACACACATATATATTATCTGGGTAAAAGAAAATAATTGTACAAACGATCCAGACAGAAGCCAACTGTTACCTATTCCTTTAATATTTGGTCATGACATTCCAATAACTAATTGGACCATTGATAATTGGTAGAGCTTCTGTGTTATAATGAAATCTGTTTAATGTACTATAAAACATTATAAATAAATATAGTAAAAATATAAATATATGAAATATATTGTAAAGAATGAAGAGACACCTTCTGAAGGTACAAGGAAGGATTTATCCATAGACAATGCACACAGAGTCTTATGTGTATTGGGAGAAAAGAAAGCGGAAAAAGGTAGTATGTGGCCCAGGAACCCACGGCAAGAAACAGCAAATGGCAGAACACGTGTTTTGTTCAGATTCCACATCTTCCCACCATACCATGGCTAGGTCCTAAAGGTACAGCCCAGAAAGAACAGATTTTCCCCTAAAGAGGATGTACCAAGAGTCCAGGGGATCTGAACTCCAGGCACTGTGCAGCCGGAGAAATCGTCTATTCCTTTTTACATGTGGGATTTCTGAGAAAAACAAAACACAAACAAATACAATAACTCTGGTTAAGAGTCAGACAGACATAGCTGGAATGGCATTTCTGCTAAGGAAGGGCTGTGTGACTGGGACAAGGACTTCCTATGATGATGCCCCATCTCTTTGTTGAAGGCACACTAACACATACTGGAATCTGGGGCAACGAACTGAAGACATGAAAGACTCAGAATGAAATTGAAAAAGTTCGTAATAATTAAAATACAGTAATTACTAATGTATAGCAGTGTTTCCTGAAGTCTGTAAGACACACAGAGGTGGGGTGTTGTTTTTTTTTTGGGAACCCAAAATTTTGTGCCCTTAATTTGAAAGTTTTCTCCTGAGCAGAATGTCACTCTTAGAGTAGAAGTGCCCTGATGATTTTATACATCTCTCCATCCTCAGAGCCACACTTTTACATCTTCCAGGACATCATCTTCCCTTTGGTGCTGATTTGCCTTTTTGCCTTCCCTCATACCTAGTCTAATGTGCAGCAAAATTGTTCCCAGTTCCACATCTTGCATCACAACACACTTTGCAAAATGCCCCATCAGGCAGTTAACTCTCTGATGCAAAAGGCAATTTTATACACAGATTAAGAGTTGGCAGAGCACCAGGAAAGATTTAAGTCTTACCGACATGACACAGCACACTGGTTGGGAACCACTGGCTTACCTTCTCTGGCAAATGTCATCCCTGACCCTGGAACAGAGCACATACTGAATGGTTCTCCACTGTGCTATTCTCTCACAACTCCCTGTGGGGAAAGGATTAAGATCCCTGTTTTACTGAAGAGGAAACTCCTGTTTAGAAAGGTTAAGCCAATTGTTCCAGTTGATGGGAGCTGGACAAAGAAGATTATTTCCATTCCCACATCTCTGCTCCCGCCTGCTTCCACGTGTAGACTCCTGCTATTCACCTCCATTGGTCATCTAGAAATGTTGGAGGCAGTCTGGCTTCACAGGAGGGAGGGAGAGCTGCCTCTCCTATACAGTGATCTGAAGCTGACTTCCCCAGTAGCTGGGTTTTGGGAAACACTCATTACAGAGCAAAAATATGACAAAAATACATTGGAGATTGCAGAAAGCGAAACCACTGTTAATAGTCGTGAGTGACTAAGCAATACAGGTGCAAACTTCAAGTGGTAAGTCAGTCACTGGCATCTTAAAAGTTATCTTTAAAAAAGTATAGTTGTGTTTATTAAGATACTTGAAAGCCTTTGGAAATTAGAACTTATATTTCCTTGCTTGCCTAATGACACCACCATCTACTCTGATCTAAATCATGAGTCTGGGAATGACTGCAGCCTGTCCTCTCTTCTTTCATTACTACCTTTCTTCATCACTCTCATTTAATCTTTCACCCAGCTGTATTAACCTGAATTCCCAAGTGTCTTGCAGATCTTTTCATCCTATTGTAGTTGTGAGTGTGGGCTTTTAGATCAGACTGCCTGGGTTGAAACCTGGCTCTGCCTCTTGGTGTGTAAGTCTTTCTCCAGCGGTGTACTGGAGTGCTCCTGTTACCCAGTCTGCATCAGCAGTGACTATCATCATCTTTAAACCATGCCCAAATAAATGTATTCTACCAATACACAATGAAGTGTATTGCTAGCCTCTTGCCTTAGTTTTCAGGTTTTCTTTTCTAGTACGATTAAACATTTTCCTTTTTGTTTAGGCATCCTATTTATTTCTCCGTCTCTGTTCATGTCTTTTTCAAAACTGGGAGGATTAGTGCTTTTTATTTTTTATTTAATAATATCTTATTCATATTTCAAGCTCTTTTTAGAAGCAATTTATTTAGTACTTCTTTTCATATGTCAAGTTATTTTAAGAATCAATAAAATGTGAGTGAAAATTGTGAAATAACACTGCCAAACCATTAAATGTCACCCCTGGGCGGAGTTTCTCTAGAAATTATCTGCATAAGGTGAGGAAACCTTGTCTTTAGCATGTTAATGCTTAATTATATTAGCAAGAATGTGAATTATTATTGTTTTAAAATAACACTGAAAATAACCAAAAGGCAAATCCTTACAAAGGAAAGTAGAAAACAATTTTAGCTTGCCTCATTCCTCCTGTCTTTTTTGCTCCATTCAGATCTTTTATTTCCCAGAGAGTGCCACAGTCTGTGCTATATTTCTTTTACACTTCTTCGATTGTCAGCAGTAGAATAAAACTGATACTTCATTCTTATTATCACTCAAAATATATCCACTGCTATATGAAAGCACTGTGCATCTACTTTTATGTTGGTGGGGAAGAGAAATTTCTTGGGACTTTATTATATTTTAAAATTACATTAGAATATCACTAAGGGACTGAGAATGTCTTTTGGTTTATTGTGAAATTGTTTTTTAACCATTCGTAGTCTCTCCTATCTGTTTTAAATATAAAGTTACAAAAGTTGCACTCCCTTCCCTTTTCAAGCCCATTTCTTTAGGGCAAATAAAAATTAGAATAAATTGAACATCAGCCACCTGGAAATACTACCGATTTTTAGCTCTGGCTTTCCCCCTGTTGTTTATCAGTTGCTTGTGAGGATGGAAGACCTTTGCTCTTTGAATGTGCGTCTGTGTGTTTTACTTGAGAGCCTGTCTGTCCTCTTAGGTTAAAGCTGATCTGCATCACTTTCCATTTTGAGCCACCAACTATATCTGTAGCTGCAGTGACATTTTTACACAAGGAAAGATGTATGCTGGCCATCTGTCATGTAAGGACATAATGTAGCTAAACCATCTACCCTGTCCCTTACTACATGGTGAGTGATGAGAACAGAAAGAACACAGTTTCTCCTTGGAGAATGAGTTACAAGAGATACTAATTTGTATGTTATGCTGCCAAGAAAATGAACATCAGGTGAGCCATGATCAATGGATTGCAGAAGCATTTCTGTAAGGGGATGTGGTTGTGGGCTTGCAAAGCCTGTATCCTCTTTTTTGAAAGTCTAAACACACAGATGTGTCACTATTTTATGCCTGACTCAGGGGATCAAAGAGCCTTTCCTAGGACACTGGACAGCATGGTGGAAGTGCAGCCATATTGTCTAGACAAGGAAACTAGTCCTGACGGCCTAGGGAACCAAAGGCAAATCTCTTCATTTTATCAACCTTGGTTTGGTTATCTCCAAGAAGACAGAACTGGGATTAATCGCCATTTCTAACATTTAATTAATATGTTGTTTACTTAGGTTTCCTGGATACCAAAATGACAGAGACCATAGACTTGTTAGGGGCTAGAATATGGCTGTTGGGTGGGCTTTCAGCTGCACAGAAAGCTGTAGGCATGACTGTGCTAGGCATGGGGAAGGAAGACTGTCAAAATGTGTTAATGGGGATGGAATGGGTTGCGAAAAGGAGCCTTTAGAGGCCAGAGGCAAGATTGACCAACTTCCCAGCTTGGTCCAAGGCTCCTTTGGGCCTGAGAAGCTGTGTGTGAGGACTGAGTGTCCTTCCTATGTGGATACTTCTCAGGGTTGTGTCCTGACCCTCTTCTTCTCTCCCTGGGCTGAAGCCACCCTCCCTGGGCTGTTTCATCCATTGGTGTGATCTTGGCTCACTGCAGTCTCTGCCTCCCAGGTTCAAGTGATTCTTCTGCCTCCGCCTCCTGAGTAGCTGGGATTACAGGCCATCTGGCTAATTTTTTTGTATTTTTAGTAGTGTTAGGTTTTCACCATGTTAGGCAGGCTGGTCTCAAACTCCTGACCTCAAGTGATCTGCCTGCCTTGGCCTCCCAAAGTGTTGGGATCACAGGCGTGAGCCACTGTGCCCATCACATTTCCTTTTTATATGGGCATACTTTGCTCTGAAGCAACCAACTGTGTATCTGGGGATCTCCACTTGGGTGGCCCGAGTCCCTCTCATGAGCTTGACCTTGTCTCCTCTGCCCATCCTCTGCTATTGCTGCTTCTCCTACAGTCGTCATCTCAACAGATAACCCCTTGTCCGTGGTATTGCTCAACTAAAAGCTAAGGTGTCCTGCTTGGCTTCTCCCTCTCCCTTAATCAAACCCTCCTTAATCCTCTTCATTTGCAACTCTTCATTGGCGCCCATTGTTGTCAAGGTAAAGTCAAACTCCATAGCAAGACAGGGCTCCCCAACCCTTTCAGCTCCATTTTTCTCCCTAGTGAGCATCTTCCGTTTCTATAGTGTCACCACGTTGTCTTTGCTTCTTGGTTTTGTGTATGCTTTTGTCTCTGTTTGACATGGCTCCCTAACCATCATCCTCTCCATAACCTGATTTTCATAGAAAACTCTAGTTTCCTCTTTAGTCTTGGTCTAGATCAGTGTTTCTCAACTGGAGCTAATGTCACCCCACAAGAGGACGTTTGGCTGTGTCCAGAGACATTCTGGGTGGTCACAACTGAGTGAAGGTGGGGGTTGCTACTGGCATCTAGTAGGTAGAGGCCGAGGATGTTGCCAAACATTTTACAATGCCCCTCACATTAAAGACTCCTACAACAAAGAATTATCTTTCCCCAAGTACCAATGATGTTGAGATTGAGAACCCTTGGTCTAGATTTCACTTTCTCTGGGAAGCCTGTCCTGACCTCCCCATACTCCTCCTCCATGGTCTCATGCCTCTCTCCTTAGACTTTTCATCTCCCTTCTCCTGTTGCATTATTTTTTGTTTGCTTGTCTGTCTCCTATTCTAGAACATGGGCTTCTGAAAGTCATGCACTGTTTCTTGTTTCCCCTTTAATTCTAAGGTCCCAGTGCAGTTCCTGGTAATAGTGGGCATGCAATACATATTTGTAAATGAGTTAAAAAAATGAATACACAAAAGTCATTCTATAAAAAGTGTCTCCCATACCACATTTTTTTCCCCAGAAAGCATATCATTTACAAGAATACCCCACTCTAATGTCTGTCCCTGCAGCACCGCTAGGGAAAGCATTCTTTTAGAGTTCTCTTGTGTATGTGGGGCACAGCAAACTGCGAGCCTGCCTGGGGAAATAAATATTTGAATACTTATTTTGTTTTCTAGTGGCTTCTCTTGCCAATGATACTCCAGTCATGGAAATATCTTTACCCACAATGTGATGTGTGCTGTGGGATGATTATTATTATTTATATTTCCATGCCCTGATATTTTTTTACATTAAATAATAGTTGAAGCAGTTTGTGTCTTGACTTTCTTTTATAGTTAAAAATGCCACAGAATGCAAGTTAAGGCAATGTGAGCCAATATATTTCATTGCCCAGCACCATAATCTATTAAGCCTGAGATATTTTCAGGGAATTGCCTTAAATCCTTTGGTGGTTTAAAGTAGCTTCAGAGGGATTAGTGGCTTAGAGGTAATTGTTATTGCTAATATTTTATTTGAAATGTCCTGTTCAGCAAAGGTAATGTGACATTTTGCTCACTGGAAATGCTGTCTTTCTAGGAAAAGGGATGAACCCAAAGGTCAGTGCCCAGGAGAGGAAGGGGAAGGAATATATGAGACAAAGAACAAGAGCCTGAGCTGAGGTGACCAGCACAGGTTACTCAAGACAGAGCTGACTTTTGTGTGGACTTTGGGGAGATGGAGTTTTAATTTCCTGTGAATTGTGAGATTAATCTGGACAGTTAATCAGCTCTAAAGAGGAACTCATGTTTTACCTTTAAAAAGAAAAATAAATAAGGAGGATAAAACCCAGCGAATACTTCTTCACAGGGGCATCCTCTTTTACTGAGCCGGTAAATGTTGGAGGTCCTCGGGGTCCATTTCTGTTCCTGGCCAGTGGATCTCGAATACAGAGTATTTGAGAAATCACTTTGGGGGACTTGTTAAAAAAATAAATATTTCTTGGGCCCTACTTCCACCAACTCCAATTCTGTAATTCTGAGATATTCTTCGAAATCTGCATTTAAACCAGAGAGCTCCAGGAGATTCTGGTGCAGGTATTTCTTAAGCCTGGAGAAATGTTGAATTAACCAATCTCTCTCTTGCCCATGATGGCATGTCTCTCAAATTTCTATCTGTGTCCCCAGTGTATCTGAGTTCTGGACTCATCTGTCAAAATGACAATTAAAGCCAATGAATGTCTTAAAGATACTTCAAACTCAGCCTGTCCAAAGGCACATTTTGTCTTTTTGTGTTTCCTACCTCAGGAATGGGAATGACACACATTTGGTTCTCCAACACAAAAACGCAGATTTTGCCTCCCTTTTTACCTCTTCATTGAGTCTATCCTTGCCGTCAGGCTGCCCCCAGCTCCCATCATCACTTAGCATTTATTCCTTGGAGTACAGCAGTAGCTCACTAGCCAACCTCTTTGCATTCACTCTTCAATCTTGTCTCAATGAGCCAGAGGAACCTCTGCAAAATGTATGCTTTAATGTTGCACCACTATCTGCAAAATCTCTTCAAAATTTCCTGTTGCCTTTAAGATAGGACCCAATTCCTTACTTTTGTTCAAAGTCCTGCTTGGTGACCACCTGACCACCACTAGAGTCCTGTCTCATAGGGCTTTCTTTCTGACTCTGTGTTATAGCCACGCTGTTATATTTTTGGTTCTTCGAAATTGCCAACTTCACCTGCAGCACAGTCTGGTCTCTGGTTCTGAACCAGTTTTTCCTTGAGTCCCCTCCCCTTCCCTTAGCTGAGTGAACACGTATATCTCCTTAGGTGACATATCCAATTCTGCCTTTATGATCTTCTCCTAACCTAAGTCAGGTTCCTTTATGATACACCCTTGAATACCTATATACTTTTTGTAATGAAATGTTTTGTTTTGTGAGTGTTTGACTAAAGCTTGCCTTTCCCTGGACCTGATGGCTCATAAAGACAGTAATTTTGGTCCTTCCTTTTTTGCTTACTGTTGGAGCTATCGTGTCTGTCACACTGCTTGGCCTATGGAGGCACACAATAAGTGTTCGTTGAATGCATGTTTACTGGATGACAATGTACATTGTGGGAAACATACTGTTGAAAGGACAATTTCACTTGAACTTCTTCAGACAGAGAAATCAGAGTAGGTTTAGCAGAGAGACACTGGGAATGTCAGGCAAAGTAAATTGGGGTTGTAAGGTCCTAGCTAGATATTTAAGGCTGGTAGAACAGCATAATTACAACTTTTCAGCACAGCCATTAAGTGTACACAAGCTTTGTACCCAGGTATATAATTTTAAGCTTGAGTTGACTTCTCAGTGACAGGTGAATGGAACACTTAAAAAAGAATGGTAATCTTGATTAAGAAATCCTTAGATTTCACTGAGCAGTAGAATATTTAGGATAATGATGCCGTTAGATTTATAGAGTCTGATGTTGAACTTCATTTTGTTGGGCCATTTGTCTCAAAATAGTATCAATTCAGTTTATTAATAAGTCTTTACATGGCTTGCCAGATTCCCAAGATAATCCTTTTTTTTTTTGTTTTTTTGAGATGGAGTCTTGCTCTGTTGCCCAGGCTGGAGTGCAGTGGTGTGATCTTGGCTTACTGCAACCTCTGCCTCCTGGGTTCAAGCGATTCTTTTGCCTCAGCCTCCTGAGTAGCTGGTGCCACAGTTGTGCACCATCATACCCAGCTAATTTTTATATTTTTAGTAGAGACAGGGTTTCACCATGTTCGCCAGGGTGGTACTGAATTCCTGACCTCATGATCCACCTGCCTTGGCCTCACAAAGTGCTGGGATTACAGGCGTGAGCCACTGCACCCAGCCCCCAGATAATCCTTTACTCCAACTTTCACACTTGCTCTGAAAAGTAAGATTAGCCTCAGAAACCTTGACGTTGTTGAAATCTTCTGGATGTATGATAGCTGAATGCATGTGTTAAATGGATTGACGCTTTAGATCAGACAGATGTTGTCAGTGGGACCTATCATTTACTACTTAACGGCTCTATTTTTATGGTGTTTTCCCCAAAGAAAGCTGTAGAGTTTTTAAATGGAAATCACAAACTCAAGAGATGGAAGAAGGCAAATACCAAATGACCATGACAGTAAAGGCCAAAAGGGAACAGGTTGTTAAAAAATAGTATGTGGAGAGGATGGTATGAGATATGGATCATGTTTGTAAAAAAAAACACATATGATGCTATCCTAGCATAGAATATGCTCAAAACTTGGAATCCCTTTGAATCCTTATTTCTCATATTACAGAATTCAACTCAAAAGGGGAGAAGAATTCCTTTAACATTCCTGCACTATAGACAATAAATCTCACTCTGCAAGGGTCTGGAAGAGTCCCAGTTTCTGGTTGGTGCCTCTCTACCTGGTGGAACTGTCCCATCTTCAAAATGGTGCTAGGGTAGTGAGGGAAAAGACTGGTCTAACGTGGTTATGTGTTTACTTTGTGCCTGACACTGTGCTACAGACTTTTATACAGACTTGAGATTGTAAACTGGCAACACTGAGTTTATATGCTGGAACATTGTTCTCCGGGGAATCCAGCCAGTCTGTGGACAAGAGACTGACACGAAGGCTTACCAAAAAATGCAGAGCCAGAACAGCCTACACGTAAGAAGCCCTGCCACTGACAGTCCCCACTGCATGCACTGTGCCTTCAAATTGCTCTCTTGTGCTCAACCCTTAAATGTAAGGACACACAAGGAGCACAAGGGGGACTGTCTGTAATGTGAATGACAGAAGTCAAAAATTACTAAAGAAAAGAAATTTGTAGGACACAGAGACCATGCATAGTTTTGAAAACCTGAAACAATATCTAATCTCTTCAGAAAGTTAAAAGAAGATATTGTATCTATGAAACCAGGATAGCATGGTATAAACAATAAAAAAGGAGCAAAAAAGAATTCTTGAAAATAAAAAATATTACAGTAGGAATAAAAACCCAATAGAAGGGTCACAGATAAAATTAGGTCTCCCAGAAAGCTTTCAAAAATAGAAAAAAGATTGAAGAGAAATTATAAGATAATCAGAATATTATTTCAGGATCTCCAAATCCCAGTAACAAGAATTCTAGAAAGAAAGAAGTAAAATAGGCTGGGCATAGTGGCTCATGACTGTAATCCCAGCATTTTGGAAGGCTGAGGTGGGTGGATCGTGAGATCAGGAGATCGAGACCAATCTGACCAACTGGTGAAACCCCATCTCTACTAAAATACAAAAAATTAGCTGAGTGCAGTGGTGGGTGCCTGTAGTCCCAAGCTACTTGGAAGGCCGAGGCAAGAGAATCACTGGAACCCAGGAGACAGAGATTGCAGTGAGCTGAGATCGCACCATTGCACTCCAGCCTGGGCGACAGAGTGAGACTCCGCCTCAAAAACAAAAAAGAAAGAAAGGAAAAGAAAGAAGGAAAGAAAGAAAGAAGAAAGGAAGGAAGGAAGGAAGGAAGGAAGGAAGGAAGGAAGGAAGGAAGGAAAGAGAGAGAGAGAGAGAGAAAGAAAGAAAGAGAGAGAAAGAAAATAAAGGAAGTTATTTTTATTTTAGAATATTTCCAAGAATTGAAGGAGATAACTTTCAAGACCAAAAGAACACATCTAGTGCCCAAGATGAGACCCATAGTAAAGCATGTTCTCGCAAAATTTTAGAACACTGAGGATAAAAACAGATGAAAGCTTTTAGAAAAGGAAAATAATTTATTTACAAAAAGTTAAGAATTAGATTGGCATCAGACTTCTCAATAATAGGCCTCTGTATCATGTTGAAGTTACCTTTGGCTAAAATTGTCCTCAATAGTCGCATTGGAAACTAGCAGCAAATGGAGAAATACCTTTAAAGTTCTGAGGGGAAATAATTCCAGATAGAAAGTTACATATCCTGACAAACCATTGATCAAGGGTAAAGGTAGGATAAAGATAGTTCTGCATGTGCAGGGCCTTGAGTTTCCTCACGTGCATCAGTTTTCTAAGAGGGTGCTAGAGAAGGTATAACACTAAAATGAGGAAGTAAGTTAAGATAGAAGAGATAGGGTCCAAGAAACAGAAGACCAGCATAAAAGAGAGACAAAGGGAATCTTCACAATTGCCATGAGAGAAATTGCAGGGAAAACTGCACCAGGAATAAGAAGACAAGTCAGGGTAGCAGCAGATCAGAAGGTGCTGGGAGAGACCTTTCCAAGGTGAAATTGGTAGACTGCGGAGTTTGAACATTCTGGGAGAGGTTTACACTCCTGGGGAGAGTTTGGGGTTGATTTAGCGGTAAATGCATAAAAAACTGAGCAGGAACCCAAATACACATACAAAGATAGTTACTAATTTCCTGCAGGTTAGAAAGTTATGCAGAATAAAGAAATAAAGGCTCAGAAGTTTTATAGTTATAATAATGTGAATGTTAAAACTGTTTTAACCAAAATTATGGTACAGCTTTGTAGCACTGATGGAAGGGATGAGGCATGAAAAAGGCACGTGGGTGAGAGGGGAGGAGGATGGAGGTGGTGAGAAACAGGGGAAGTGAACAGATAATGTCTAAAATGGAAAAATTAAGAAAAATAGTATGATATAAGCATGTTCTTTGGTAATGAAGGTGAAAAATCCTGGAAGAGTGATCATAATGATTGTCTTGTAGAAATGTGTGTCTTTAAACTCTGTGTGTGTGTCTGCTTCATGAAAAATGTGAACTAAGTTAAAAATATAAGGAAAGTATTTTGGAAAGCAAATCAATAAGAAAGTGAAAGCATTTGTTTAATGGGGAAGTGATGCTGATTCCAGAGAGGTCAAGGCCGGGTAAGCGTGTACCTGGCTGGATCTCACTGCCTGTGTGAAACATCTGGTTAGACAACTCTTCCTAGATGCATTTCTAAATCATCTTTGTGACTCAGGGTGTTTTAATAATTCTACAGCCTTAATCATGGCAGAAGCATTTCATCACCAGGGAATAGATGCTTAGAGCTTTCATGATAAGAAAGTAATGGATATGCTCATGGCTCAGGACCTCCTTCCTCCATCCACCAAGAAATAATACTCAAAGCCAGATACGTGTTAAAATTCTTTTTAGATTTTTAAAAAGCAATAATAGGCCTCTGTATCATGTTGAAGTTACATTTGGCTAAAATTGTCCTCTCAGCCATTTATCACTCTGCACCCCAAGCCCTGGACTCAGGTAGGAAGAAGATTGAACCATTTGTATACTTCATTAATTACAGATACACAAGACATATCTTCTCTTACCTTCCTTTTTCCAAAAGGCAAACTGTGATTTGTTCTCTTTTCTACTACCTACACAAAGTAATCTTTCCAAGTAATATTAACATTTAGAATATACAGTCCCTCAAATGATCACTGACTCATTGCTTACCCATCTCATATGCCAGATATTAATAACTTTTAAAAAACTTGCATGCCTGGCTTCCTGAGGTTTCTCTAGGGATTCCAGAAAAATACATTGAAAGTACAGAAAACTTACTTTGTTGTTGAGGAGACTTTGTAACAGCAAATTTTTAAAAGACTGAATAATTATTGAGTACTTCTACCATATCTGTTTGTGGGCATACTCAGCTGTGTAGTCATTTTCATTAGCTGCCTGGTTCTACATGCTTTATTTGACTACATTTCTTTGAAAAGCATTCCTCCAAATACCCAAGTACATGGTTGAAAAATAAACTGCAATGACAAAGATGTACCCACAAACCGACTGATAGAAGGGGATATTCTCAGTCTTTTATTCTACCATTCTCTTTAGTCTGGGTTCCAATTTTACTCACATCCCATTTATCCAGGCAATTGTGTGCTAACGTAAAGAAACAAGCAAAGAGCAGAGTTGACCATAGGTAGAATGGTCAAGTGTGGCCCTTGGCCTTCTGACTTTCATTATCTGATTCTTTTAGATTATTTAATGGTCATTATGGCTGCATAATGGCTGGTGCCATTACAATCTGGTTTATGGAAACTGGCAGAACTTAGAGGTTTGTTATCAAGAGGCAGGCTTCCCAGACTTGAAATATGACCTCTGTGTATATAGATTCAAGGAATTTACTGGGAGCGAAGAGACAGAAGCCTACTAAATTTTTAAGGAAGCCATATTGCCAAAGAAATCTCAAACTTGGCTAACAACAGCTAGTGACTATTTTTACATTTTCCATGGGCCCCAGAAATGTAACCAATAAGAAATAAGCTGCTAAAACAGTGTAACTTCCAAAATAGGTATTCTCTTTGATGTGGCCATGAAAGATGAGCACCAAGGGAGCTCGTCTTAGCAGATCTGAGTGTCAACATTAGGTGACCTTGTAAACTCCATTAATTACAGGTATACAAGACATACATTAGGTTCTCACTTTACTGCCAAGCAAGGGGTCCTAGCAGGATTTGATATGTGCTATGAATTAATGGCCACTTGAATTGCTTTCCAATATCTCCCCACCCCCAAATGTGAGTTTTTATTGCTATTTTTCTTCTCTACCTCTTTATATTGCATGTGTTGAGGATGGACAACTTCTTCAATCCACATTAAAGTCACATCTGGATTGACAGAATAGATGGCACATCGTCCTGAGGTGTGGGACATGGGAACTGAATGTAATAGCTGGATTAGATTTTTGGATTGACTTCCTTTATACAAGGAGTGACAGTATTTCAACTAGGCAGAAGCACTTTAAAATGTATTTGCTTGAGAAGGGCTGTCTTTATGCATGTTGGATAGCAAAGGTGTACTATGGTAGATACTGTGAAAGTTCCTCAACAATTTTTTTATCCCTTCACCATGATGAACATTCTTGTGTTAGGAGACATGGACCCCTCCCCCAGCATCAGAAAAGGGCCCTGATTAATCTAAACCAATAAAGACCATCCTGTCTTTCTTGCCACGAGGATTGTTTCAGAGATAGCTTCAGACCATCCTAAACCATTTTTTTTTTTTTGATGATTATAGGTTCAACATTCTTTCCTGGCATATAAATGGAGAAGCCTATAATTTTAGTTGCAGCAGGCAGGAATTTTGTTACCATGAGGAATATGTACATTCAGTTATCTTTTCCATTATGCTCAGAAATTAAATAATATAGTAGAATATCTGCTTGGTCGTGTTGAAAGTCAACCAGCCTAGTTTCTGGCTGCCTGGCAGGATCTGGCCTCCATAGATTCTGAGCAGGGCATAGCATCATCATTTACCAACCCACCAACATTTTGCACAGAGAAGCAGTTCTACAAATGGGGATCTGGATGGGGTAGCAGGGGGAAATATGTTTTTAAAGACCAATAAATTACACGCTCATAACTACACCCTTTTCCTCTCAACTTCAGACATCTATATAATTAAAAATGAACAAACTCATAAAAAGTGTTATTTGACAAAGACTTAAAAAGTTAACCTTAAAAGTACATAACAAATATATATGAAGCATGAATAACTTAATTTTTCCAATAACCTAATAAAGTGGAAATTACAACCCCCTTTTAAGGTGTAAGTCTGAGGCTTATACAAGCTCGTTTTCCTAAGGTCACTCAACTAATGAATGGAAAAACTGGAATTCAAGCTTGATTCTGCTGAACTCCAAAGTAATGTCCATGCTACGATGCCAGGGAAGTCCAAGATGCAAGGGGGCACATGTCACTCACCTGATGTTTTTGGGGAAAAAGTTACCACATTAACAAGCATATAGTAATTGTATGGGCCTACCTAAGAAATTTAGACTACAAAGGCAGCAAGTCATACTGCCATGTGTGCACCTATGCAACAATCTTGCATGTTCTTCGCATGTACCCCCAAACCTAAAATGCAATAAAAAATAAATAAATAAATCAAAAATAAAAAGATTAAAAAAAAGAAATTTAGACTATACTTGGAAGCACTGGGTCTACTTGCCACAGACCATGGGACAGAAAAACACCTTATCAGTTTTTATTCAAGACTGAAGAGAGAAGGAAAGTTTCCTTAGGACCTTCCATGAAGAGAATAAGGAGACTGTGGGCAGGGAACTTTTAAGTTTGCTACATGGCATAGACCAAGAAGTGATAAAACTTTTAATATTCTTCAGGGTCAAGTGTTTAATCACTGACGGTTTATGGGATGTGTGAAAATAGACGGCAAGTATAAAGGCTTATATTGCTTAGTGTAGACATAGGACCTACAAAATGAGTTTATACGTAATCAACTTATTGATAAAAAAAAATCACGTCACTACACATATATACATATACCTTTCTGACTGCATGGATCACGACTTTGAAAGTGCCTTTTTTGCCACATCATCTTATATAGCTGCCCTTAAGATTAGATCTGCTAACAACACATAGCTATACAAGTTTTCTCAATGTTAATAGATATTCTTGAAACCAGAATTACTTTTAAGATTCTAAACCATTATTTTTTATAGTGAGTTTTCAGGCTTTGGGGTTGCTGAACATATTTTGGGGGCGCAATATCACCATATAGCAGTGTCCCATGACCACAGGTAGGTTTGCCTGTGAAGCTCCTTTATTTGACATTTCTTTTTTTTTATACATATATATATACATTTTATTGCACTTTAGGTCTGGGGTACATGTGCAAATCATGCAGGATTGTTGCATAGGTACATACATGGCAATGTGATTTGCTGACTCCATTCCCCCATCACCCATATCTGGCATTTCTCCCCATGTTATCCCTCCCAAACCTTTCTACACCCCACTGTCCCTCCCTTAGTCCCCCTCAACAGACCCAAGTGTGTGATGCTCCCCTCCCTGTGTCCATGTGTTCTCATTGTTCAACACCCACCTATGAGTGAGAACATGTGGTGTTTGATTTTTCTGTTGTTGTGTCAGTTTGCTGAGAATGATGGTTTCCAGATTCATCCATGTCTCTACAAAGGACACAAACTCATAGTATTTATGGCTGCATAGTATTCCACGGTATACATGTGCCACATTTTCCTTGTCTAGCCTATCATTGATGGACATTTGGGTTGGTTTCAGGTCTTTGTTATGTAACCAGTGCCACAATGAACATACGTGTGCATGTGTCTTTATAGTAGAATGATTTATAATCCTTTGGATATATAACCAGTAATAGGATTGCTGGGTCAAATGGAATTTCTATTTCTAGGTCCTTGAGGAATCATCACACTGTCTTCACAATAGTCGACCTAATTTGCACTCCCACCAACAGTGTAAGAGTGTTCCTGTTTCACCACATCCTCTCCAGCATCTGTTGTCTCCAGATTTTTAAATGATCGCCATTCTAACTGGTGTGAGATGGTATCTCAATGTGGTTTTGATTTGCTTTTCTCTAATGACCAGTGATGATGAGCATTTTTCATATGTTTGTTCGCTTCATAAATGTCTTCTTTTGAAAAGTGTCTGTTTATGTCCTTTGCCCACTTTTGAATGGGTTTGTGTGATTTTTTCTAGTAAATCTGTTTTAGTTCTTTGTAGATTCTGGATATTAGCCCTTTGTTAGATGGGCAGATTGCAAAAATTTTTTCCCATTCTGTTGGTTGCCAGTTCACTCTAATGATTGTTTCTTTGCTGTACAGAGCTCTGGAGTTTAATTAGATTCCATTTGTCTATTTTGGATTTTGTTGCCAATGCTTATGGTGTTTTAGTCATGAAGTCCTTGCCTATGCCTATGTTCTGAATGGTTTTGCCTAGGTTTTCTTCTGGGGTTTTTATGGTGCTAGGTCTTATGTTTAAGTCTTTAATTCATCTGGAGTTAATTTTAGTGTAAGGTATCAGAAAGGGGTCCAGTTTCTGTTTCCTGCCCATGGCTAGCCAGTTATCCCAACACCATTTATTAAACAGGGAATCCTTTCCCCATCGCTTGTTTTTGTCCTGTTTGTCAGAGAGCAGATGGTTGTAGATGTGTGGCATTGCCTCTGAGGCCTCTGTTCTGTTCCATTGGTCTATATCTTTGTTTTGGTACCAGAACCATGTTGTTTTGATTACTGTAGTCTTGTAGTATAGCTTGAAGTCCTGTAGTGTGATGCCTCCAGCTTTGTTCTTTTTTCTTAGGATTGTCTTGGCTATGCAGGCTCTCTTTTGGTTCCATATGAAGTTTAAGGTGGTTTTCTCCAGTTCTGTGAAGAGATTCATAGGTAGCTTGATGGGGATAGCATTGAAACTATAAATTACTTTCAGCAGTATGGCCATTTTCACAATACTGATTCTTTCTAACTATGAACATGAAATGTTTTTCCATCTGTTTGTGTCCTCTCTTATTTCCTTAAGCAGTGGTTCATAGTTCTCCTTGAAGAGGTCCTTTACATCCTTTGTTAGTTGTATTCCTAGGTATTTTACATGTAGCAGTTGTGAGGGGAGTTCACTCTTGATTTGGATCTCTTTTAGTCCGTTATTGGTGTATAGAAATGCTTGTGATTTCTGCACATTGGTTTTGTATTCTGAGACTTTGCTGAAGTCGCTTGTCAGTTTAAGGAGATTTTGGGCTGAGACAATGGGGTCTTCTAAATATACAATCATGTTGTCTGCAAATAGAGACAATTTGACTTCCTCTTTTCCTAATGGAATACACTTTATTTCTTTTTTTTTGCCTGATTGCTCTGGCAAAAACTTACAATACTATATTGAATAGGAATGGTGAGAGAGGGCATCCTTGTCTGGTGCCACATTTCAAGGGGAATGCTTCCAGTTTTTGCCCATTCAGTATGATATTGGCTGTGGGTTTGTCGTAAATAGCTTTTATTATTTTGGGATACATTCCACTGGTACCTAGTTTATTGAGGGTTTTTAGCAAAAAGTCTGTTGAATTTTGTCAAAGGCCTTCTCTGCATCTATTGAGATAATCATGTGGTTGTTGTCTTTGTTTCTGTTTATGTGGTAGATTATGTTTGTAGACTTGTGTATGTTGAACCAGCCTTGCATCCCCTGGGTGAAGCCTACTTGATCATGATGGATAAGCTTTTTGATGTGCTGTTGTAATCAGTTTACCAGTGTTTTATAGAAGATTTTTGCATCTGTGTTCATCATGGATATCAGCCTGAAGTCTTGTTTTTTTGTTGAGTTTCTGTCGGGTTTTGGTATCAGGATGATGTTGGTCTGATAAAATGATGAGGGAAGGATTCCCTCTTTTTGTATTGTTTGGAATAGTTTCAGAAGGAGTGGCACCTGCTCCTTGTTGCATGTCTGTTAGAATTCAGCTGTGAACCCATCTGGACCTGGGCTTTTTTTGGTTGGTAGGCTATTAATTGCTGCCTCAACTTCAGCCCTTGTTATTGGTCTATTCAGGGTTTCAACTTCCTCCTGGTTTAGGCTTGGGAGGGTGCAAGTGTCCAGGAATTTATCCATTTCTTCCAGGTTTACTGGTTTATATGCATAGAGTTGTTTCTAGTAAGATCCGATGATAGTTTGTATTTCTATGGAATCGGTGGTGATATCCGCTTTATCGTTTTGTATTCCATCTATTTGATTCTTTTTTCTTTTTTATTAACTTGGCTAGTGGTCTGTCTATTTTGTTGATCTTTTCAAAAAACCAGGTCCTGGATTTATTGATTTTTTTGAAGGGTTTTTGTGTCTCTATCTCCTTCAGTTCTGCTCTGATCTTAGTTATTTCTTGTCTTCTGCTAGGTTTTGAGATTTTTTGATTGATCTTGCTCCTCTAGCTCTTTCAATTTTGATGATAGGGCATTGATTTTAGATCTTTCCTTGCTTCTCATGTGGGCATTTATTGCTAAAAATTTCCCTCTAGATACTGCTTTAAATGTATCCCAGAGATTCTGGTACATTGTGTCTTCAGTCTCATTGGTTTCAGAGAACATCTTTATTTCTGCCTTCATTGTTTATCCAGTCAACATTCAAGGGCCAGTGGTACAGTTTCCATGAAGTTGTGTGGTTCTGAGTTAGTTTGTTAATCTTCAGTTCTAATTTGATTGCACTGTGGTCTGAGAGACTGTTATGATTTCTGTTCTTTTACATTTGCTGAGGAGTGAATTACTTCCAATTATGTGGTCAGTTTTAGAGTAGGTGTGACATGGTGTTGAGAAGAATGTATATTCTGTGGATTTGGGGTGGAGAGTTCTGTAGATGTCTGTTAGGTTTGCTTGGTCCAGATATGAATTCAAGCCCTGGATATCCTTGTTAATTTTCTGTGTCATTGATCTGTCTAATATCGACAGTGGAGTGTTAAAGTCTCCTACTATTACTGTGTGGGAGTCTAAGTCTCTTTGTAGGTGGTTAAGAACTTGCTTTACGAATCTGGGTACTGCTGTATTGGTTGCATATATATTTAGAATCGTTAGCTCTTCTCGTTGCATTGATTCTTTTATCATTATGTAATGCCATTCTTTGTCTCTTTTGATCTTTGTTGGTTTAAAGTCTATTTTATCAGAGACTAGGATGGCAACTCCTGCTTTTTATTGCTCTCCATTTGCTCTGTAAATCTTCCTCCATTCCTTTATTTTGAGCCTATGTGTGTCCTTGCATGGGAGATGGGTTTCTTGAATACAGCAAACTGATAGGTTTTGAATTTTTATCCAATTTGCCAGTCTGTGTCTTTTGATTGGGGCATTTAACCCATTTACATTTAAGGTTAATATTGTTATATGTGAATTTGATACTGTCATTTTGTTGCTAGCTAGTTGTTTTGCCTGTTAGTTGATGCAGTTTCTTCATTGTGTTGTTGGTCTTTACCATTTGGTCCATTTTTGGAGTGACTGGTACTGGTTATTCCTATGTTTAGTGCTTCTTTCAGGAGCTCTTCTAAGGCATGTCTGGTGGGGACGAAATCTCTGAGCAATTGCTTGTTCATAAAGGATTTTATTTCTCCTTCACTTATGAAGCTTAGTTTGGCTGGATATGAAATTCTGGGTTGAAAGTTCTTTTCTTTAAGGTTGTTGAATATTGGCCCCTATTCTTTTCTGGCTTGTAGAGTTTCTGCTGAGAGATCCTCTGTGAATCTGATGGGCTTCCCTTTATGGGTAACCCGACCTTTCTCTCTGGCTGCCCTTAGCATTTTTTCCTTCATTTCAACCCTGGTGAATCTGATGATTATGTGCTGTGGGGTTACTCTTCTTGAGGAATATCTTTATGGTGTTCTCTGTATTTCCTGGACTTGAATACTGGCCTGCTTTGCTAGGTTGGGGAAGTTCTCCTGGATAATATCCTGAAGAGTGTGTTCCAGCTTGGATTCATTCTCTCTGTCACATTCAGGTACACCTAGCAAATGTAGATTAGGTCTTTTCACATCCATATTTCTTGGAGATTTTGTTCATTTCTTTTCACTCTTTTTTCTCTAATCTTGCTTTCTCATTTTATTTCATTGTGTTGATCTTCAATCTCTGATATCTTTTCTTCTGCCTGATTGATTCAGCTATTGAAACTTGTGTATGCTTCATGACGTTCTCGTGTTGTTTTTCAGCTCCATCAAGTCATTTATATTCTTCTCTAAGCTGTTTATTCTCGTTATTCTCGTTAGCATTTTGTCTAACCTTTTTTCAATGTTCTTGCTTTCTTTGCTTTGGGTTATAACATGTTCTTTTAGCTCAGAGCAGTTTGTTATTATCCACCTCCTGAAGCCTGTTTCTGTCAATTCATCAGACTCATTCTTCATCCAGCTTTGTTCCCTTGCCAGTAAGGAGTTGTGATCCCTTGGAGGAAGAGAGGCTTTCTGGTTTTTGGTGTTTTCATCCTTTTTGTGCAGGTTTCTTCCCATCTTCATGGATTTATCTACCTGTGGTCTTTGTAGTTGGTAACTTTCAGATGGGGTCTCTGAGTGGATGTCCTTTTTGTTGATGTTGAAGTTATTTCTTTCGTTTTTTAGTTTTCCTTCTAACAGTCAGTTCTCTCTGCTGTAGAACTGCTGGAGGTCCACTCCAGACCCTGCTTGCCTGGGGATCACTTGCAGCAGCTACAGCACAGTATGGGTTGCTGCCAGTTTTTTCTTCTGTTATCTTCATCCCTCTGTGTTTTTCTTACTGGGAACTGCACTCCAGAGCTGTTTCTATTTAGCCATCTTGGATGAGTTTCTTTATAACACTGATTTGAGGAAACTGAGGCATAGGGAGTTGNCATTCTTAGTGCCCTCAATTTTTCTTCCTAACACTTATTGTAATTGTAACTAGATAACTAGTTACATAATTAAGTGTTCAGTGTCTATCTCCTATTAGATTGTACCTTCTACAAGTGCAGAGTCTGTCTGTGTAGTACATGTTATAGGCCCATCATTGAGTCTCGGTCTTGAATCTTGAAATGTGGCCAGAGGTTATTGGTTGCACCAATTAATGAACAAAGGGAAGGAAGTAATCTGCTCAAGGATACACAGAATCAATAGCTGAAGGGAAGTAGAGGGGTGGTTGTGAAAGGGACTAAGAATAAAAGTCATAAGTTAAATGCAACCTTTCTCTCTAAATGAAAATGAGATCATTAAAAACACACTGTTTTGGCTCAAACATTTTATTTTGTAAAACAAACTATGGTTTACCTAGGAATGCTACAGGTTTGTTTACAAATAGAACCCAATGACTTGATAAAATAGTCCTGTACTAAATGCTGGGCCTTGCTGGAATGGGTATTAATTAAACATGGACCAGAAAAGTTATTGTTGAAAACATAATTTTGTTCCAATAAAAACTTGTATATCAGTGTTCATATTGGGATTATTCATTACAGCCAAAAAGTGAAAACACTTCCAACATCCACCAGCTGATGAATGAATAGACAAAATGTGGTGTATTAATTCATTGTGTATGTAATACTCTTCAGCTATACAATGACTTACTGATATATGCTAACATGGATGAGTCTTGAAGACATTATGCTAAGGGAATGAAGCCAGATGTAAAAGCACATACATTATATGATTCCATTCATATGAAATGTCCAGAATAGGCAAACCTGTAGAGACAAAAGATTATTAGCTACCAGGGATTTGGGGAATAGGAACAATGGAGAGTGATGGCCTAATGGACATGGGGTTTCTTTTTGGGTTGATGAAAACGTTTTGGAATTAGCGGTGAAACGTTTGGAATTAGTGGCCACACAACATTATGAATGAACTAAAAGCCACTGAGTATACTTTAAAATGGTCAATTTTATGTTATGTAATTTTTACTTCAATTAAAAAAATTAAATGGCAAAAAGGCATCTGATATTTTATATACGTGTATGTTTGTGTGGGTATATATATATATATATATATGTACATATATACATATATGCTGTGCAAAGCTATTTGGAAGATAAAAAATGGAAATTGTTTATAAAACACAGGTTGAAAGACCTTTTTGGAGGGGCTGGGAAGTAATTTTTATATATTAAAAACAGACTTAATTTAACAAGTGGCTATTCAATCTAGACTCTGCTTCATTCATTAATCATAATGATGGCAAATAGCAGTTATCTGTTACACAAATAGTGGTATCTGCTCAGCTGCTCTGGGTTAAGACTGCTCCTTGGGCACCTAATGTGTTACCTTTGGTATGGTAGCTAGACTCTGCATTTTAATTTTTCTTATCTAAAAAACGAGCAAAATAATAGTGCATACCTCTTCTGAGATACTGTATATCAGCATTTCTTAACCATTGGCTACACATTAGGGTGGCTTTTTGTTGCTGTTAAGCTAAGTTCCTGGGTGATTCTAATGTACAGACAGGATAGGGAAGCACTGGTATATAATGAACATGTTAGCAGGGTACCTGCTACATGGTAAACAGTAAATAAGTGGTCATTTTATAATGCTGTTAAGGACTTCATCACTTATATCATTTTACAAGATTAAAGTACATCTGTTATAGCACAAAAAAAGAAGGCTGGGAGAAAGAATGTAGGGGGAGAAAATATTTTTCCAAGAAATGTATATTTTGTTCAACAAAGAAGATTACGTCTTCTATGGTAAACAGGTAGATTGTTCTATTTTAGTAGAAGCTCTCTGCTTTTTGCTTAATGAAATTTCCCTCTCTGGCTAAGTCACCTAACATTCTTGAAATACTCTTATTTATTAGCAGTTTGTATGTTCTCAAGAACCATTCTGCTTGGTGTGCTTCATTATCTTAGATAATGAGGATACCACTGCTTAAAAACACAAACACACAAAATTTCATTTCAATAATTATGTGCAGGTAAAATGCAGTATCTCTGGTTTGATGGATTCATTGCTAAGATGAGATCTGGTGAACTGGAAGGCTTGTGCTTCTTATCTACCCTCACTGGGGCTCCATGTCTTCATGGATGAAACAAAGGGGTTAAACCAGATGATCTGCAAATTTCCTTTTATATCTAACACTTTGTGAGTGTGAGTACACACTGGTTTTTGGGTGTTAGGTTTGATTACAGGTTATGCTGTAGACATCCCAGGCAGCAAGAAAACTCAGGAGCTCACGTCCTGGTCATGGGGCTGCGATAACTTTCCCTGCTTCAAGGTTCCCTGCTGCAATCTTCCCATGGGATCTTATTTTTTTCTGATGTTATTTTCTGGTTCTGATGTCCTTCCTTTCATCTTGTTTAGCTCTTATTTTTATGACTCTTTGCCATCTAAGGGTAAACCGGTATAGTGGTACAGGGGACGTTATATAAAATATCTTTCATAAGAAGAGTCTTGTGTGGGTGAGGATCACTATTATAAACATAGCCGAGGTTAGCTTGCACTGCAGTGGGGGAGAAAGCAAGCTGGGGAAGAGAATGCTTTGCCTTTGACAAATAATAATCAACCAGGCACTGTGCTTTTTTCTGTACAGCTATCTCACTTAATTCTTGCCTCTTCCATCTAAGGTAGCTGATATTATTTCACAGATGAAGATACTGAGGCCTAGGGAGGTTTATTAATGTCATTCATCCAACAAAGATTTTAGTGCCTATCCATATTATAAGTGTTTGGAATAAAGCTGGGAACAAAAATGACACAAATTTTAGTAAAAGAGAGAGATAGTAAAGCAAATTAACCAATAAATAAGACAACGTCAGATTGCAGAAAATTTCATGAAGATACCTGAAGTAAGTGACTCACTCAGACTTGCCCAAAGTCCCCTTGCTAGTGAATGGTGGAGTTTCCATTTGGACATAGACATCATGTTTTGGCTGAATTACTGAAGTATTAGAATTGCAAGGTAGTTTCCTCTTCTAAGGCTGTATAGAAAGATGCCAGAATACATGAACAAAAAGCTCAGGAGAAGAGCTGTTCAAAGCAACTATTACTGGATTCCTTTTTTTCTTTGCATTACTGTCAGATGAAGCTTTTTTCTCCTTGCCCACATGACACTGGTAATTACAACAGCTCCTGGTTCTATACTGTGCAGTATTTTGGTATGTAATATTACTAACATTTATTGGAACGTGTTTCTAAGTAAATAATGTTAAGTGCTTTTCCAATTTCTGAAGTGTGGTTTTCATAAATGTCCTCAAATTTTTTCCCCGATGGCAAAGTATCTGTCATACCCAACTTCTGATAAATGTATCCACTCTATACAATTAGAAAAAATGTGTGCTGAAAACAGATGTAGATATTGTTAAAAATGAAATAGCTGGGACTTTGGGCCAGACATTTGGAAATGTGATTATAGCCATTCTGTGGATAAATGGTAGAGAAGTAGGTAAAGGCTTCTATTAAAAATGAAAAAAAAAATCAGTAAAAAAAAAGTAGCCTGTTAGCCTAGAGTCTAGTCTGTAGACATGCTCAGTAATAGCTTTTCAATACTAAAAAAAAAGCCTTGGAAAGTCATGTTTTGCCCTTAAGAAAAAAAATCAGGGTTAGAAAATCTAGTGATTGCTACCATTAGATAAAGATTAGAAAGACCCAAATACTTTTTATGTCTTAAAACCTTGTTCAAGTTGTATAGTCCTTTAGTAAACATAGTGATTAGTAAATATTATGCTTGATTGTTTTATTCATTATTTCAACTCTCTAGAAAAAAAATAGAGTGAAATAGAAGGGAGAGTGCTTCTCTATAGGTCTTGGTTGTTGGGCCAAGGAAAGCATCCCCAGATCACACAGCCACAAAGTCAGTGGTACAGATGCTCTGACTATTTTCCTAGGGAAAAACAACCTCCAAGAAGAAATAAAAAGCTTCAGGAGGACAAACCTTGCAAACTTCAACTTAGGAAATAATGACAATGATCATATCTCCACGTATGCATCATGCAGAGCTCATGTAAACACTTAGTTTTTAATTGAAAACATGTTAAGGACCTGGTAATCTTATTTATTCATTCTTGAGCTTTTTTGAGATGATCTTCAAGATCCCCTGAAGATAAATAACCCCGTGTTTCCTATTTAAAATGGCTACAGCAAATAAAAGGGGACTTTACATATATATATTTCATACAATGCTCCCTACTCTTATTCTTGACTATGTTTTTTGAACAGATGCTCAATATTTTGACAAAAGCCAATCTAACATTCCTATGTTATGTACATTTCTTTGAAAGCACACTTTTTCCCTAATAGCAATTAGTAGTCTTACGATGAACAGCACAGCTAATTTCTCAAGCAGCATTACATGCATTGATTTCATAAATTTGAGGGTTAACTTTAAATTGTTTCTATAATAATTTTTTAGTATTCACCACCAAGTCTGCAGTGGTCAGCTCAGGCTCCAGGGAATTCAGTATACATCCTGTACACTCTGTTCATCTTTTGCAACTATATTGGCCAACTTGCAAATTTATCTGTAGTATGCCTGGATGGTTATGCAGAGAAAGCAGCTACTCTCTGGGGGCTAATGTCTCTTCTCCACCAATCAGAATGCAGTTCATGATTCATTAGGTTTGTTTGCTAGATTATTTAACTTAATTCAATATAAATTATTTAATTCCTAAACACTTCTTCATATTCAATATGAATGAAACAATTATTCCTGGACACAATCATCCAAATAACACCACGCAGTTTTACCAAGCCCTAAGATAGTCATTAAATCCCAGCTTTCCACTGCTTTACATAAACTACTTATGCTGAGTTTTTGAGGGTATAATGTTACTGAAATTGTTTGAATTCAATAAGGGACTATGTGTTCTTCTATATTTAATGAGAGAACATCCCAATTACATAGCAGTGTGGGAACTCATAAAATATTTCTAGGTAGCAACTTTGCCCTTGTTTTGATAACTTATTTTCTTTTGTTATCTATTATTTCCCATGGGGAAAGGAACGAGTCTATTTTTTTTCCAAATATAAGACTGCTGCTGAGAAGCATTCCAAAAGATGACTAACCATCTCTTGACATCATTTCTAGCCAGTCAGTGGCTGGTGGAAGAAACACATGGCCAGTATATTTTCCCTCTTGAATGTAATTTATGTGACATGTGTCCTCAAATAGGGTGTTCTTTGTCTTAGACTGGCTTTCCTGGGTACAGACTCAGAGGCAGAGAATTGCGCACTTCCTGTAGGGATTTGAGGAAGTCACGATTGGCAGAGGTACAAGCTTAAGTGCAATTGCAATGCCATTGCCACTGAGGCTCAGCCAGTCCTCTGGTGCATGCTGGAGATGGGACAGCATCCACAGATGTCTTGAATTGAAACAAGAGTGTTGGGCCTTTGTATCCTCACATCATCTAGTCATTGGCTGTGGGTGGCTCCTAGGAGGGAGCATGGCCCTGTGGCAAAGGCAGTTTCCAACAAGCTGTCAGCAGTCAATATTCCAAGCAGCTGGAGAAGTGAGTAGCTCAGTGCTAAGGGGATATCTTGGAGCACCACCTATCCACTACCTCATTCTAAAAAAAATCCCGATGAGGAATACTGACAGACTAGATGAGGAGGAACAGCAATGTTTCTTACATACACAGGGTATTGGTTCTTCTCCCTCAACAAAGCTTAACTTAAATCTTCAAAAACATAACAGTGTTATCCCTTTTTCCCCTTTCCCTTCTCTCCTTGCTTTGCCTTTACAAGGCCAGGAATGCAATCAGGTAAACTCCAGAAGAATTGTGGCCCTGGAGAATATCAAACTGTGGTGTGCGATTCTTGTGAGACCAAGTTGGAAACATCGGAGGTGGAGTTACCAAGGTCTGCATAGAGTCCCATGAACAAAAGGCCACTTGAAAAAGAAGAAGGAAAGGAGCCAGAAAGGAGCTGTTTGGTTTAAAAGGGGTTGTAAGTCATAAGCTGCAGTCCATTTCTTCTGCTCATTACTCCTTACTGAAGTAAGCAAGGTGCACCTGTGTGCTCGTACTGGCATTCCTCTAGCTAGCCACCCTGAATTACCCCTCTCTAGTCTCAAAGAAGGCTCCTTGCAGCTCTCAGAGGAAAAAGTTTTTGCTTTCCAGGTCTTCCCTTCTCACCATACCCCTCGACCAATATACCTATCCTGCTGCTTGCTTTTCCACGAGTCTTTTTCTCATTCATTTATTCATGGTCATTAATTTATTCATTTATTTATTGAACTCCTACTATGTGCCAGCCCTATTCTGAACATCCTGATTCTTGACTGACTGCCTGGAACTTTTTAAAAAAGGATTATTCCATTTAATTAATTAATCAATTATTTTGTTTGTTTGTTTTTTTGTTTTGTTTTGTTTTGTTTTCCCATTTAGTTATTTTATTGCATTTTAGGTTTTGGGGTACATGTGAAGAACATGCAAGATTGTTGCATAGGTACACACATGGCAGTGTGATTTGCTGCATTCCTCCCCATCACCTACATCTGGCATCTCTCCCCTTGCTATCTCTCCCCAGCTCCCCATCCCCCACCATCCCTCCCCTATTTACCCCCAACTGACCCCAGTGTGTAGTGCTCCCCTCCCTGTGTCCATGTG